>NC_061088.1:61302188-61327188 GCF_015104395.2 Macrobrachium nipponense
TATATCTTTCATCTGTTGACTTTCCATTTATTTTCTTGTTTTTACATGAATTTATTTTCTTGCATATCAAACAAAACCGTTAAAATTTCGCTTTTACCCCTCGTCAAGTAAAGTTTTGTACAATAACTTCGCACTCTTATTATCTGTTCCGTCTCCATCCATCATTGATTGATGTGGATTTTTGCTAATAACTCCTATATAACAAACTAATTTACAACAACTCATTCTGATACTTTTCTTAGTGTTGTCTATTGTTTGGAATATCAGTAAGAGGGTGCCAGTTTCTGCTGCCAGTATGTAAGTGTGTATATATATATATATATATATATATATATATATATATATATATATATATATATATATATATATATATACACACATACATACTGGCAGCAGAACTGGCACCCTCTTACTTATATATATATATATATATATATATATATATAATATATATAGATATATATACAAGGTGCTGAAGGAGACGTCATGAACTATTTCTCCTTTTATTAGATAAGCTGACGTTTCGAGGACACAGCCTCATTTTCAGAGTGCAAAAGACAATTATCATTATATAAATATGTAAAAAAGACTCAGAATTAAGAATTTTACAAATTAAAAACCAAGAATTAACAGAAAAAACAACAACAACAACAACAGACGGCTACCTTTCAGAAGGGAAACCAAGTATTGAATGACATCAAACAAAAACTAAGACGGGGGCAAACCGAGACAGGTACAGTGTTTTAGAGGTAGTTCGGTTGTTTAAAGCGGGAACAAGCTTCTTAACGTAAAATGGTTCAGTTATTGCTTATTGATGAACGAACTTTTAGTAGGCGATGAGAAACTCCCACATATTTCCCCACCTTATATTTAGGGCAAGTATTATATAAATAAACGACATTGGAAGTCAAGTCATCAAGGAGCATATTTCGTCTTTATTTCTATAAATGAACAAATTGTTAACCTGTTCTTGGGTATGGCTCTTCTGTTAACTGCCGGAAGGTGGCGGTGAATAAGATCATTTAGCTGAACATAAAAAGACATATACATGAACAAAAGGAATATAATAGTAAAAAAGCCAACTTTGGTACATAAGAATATCTAAAACAGGAATAAACTTACAGTTAAGAAAGTTATATAATTGTTTTAAAAAGAACTTGGATAGGTAGCAATTTTTTGAAAAATAGTTTTGAAGAATTTTAAAATGTACGGGATCTTGTCAAAATGTTAAGAAGATATCGAATATAAACATTTTACAATTCTCTCCAGAGCCACTTCGCCTCATCCATTAGCAATAACTGACAAAGCTTGTCCCCTCTTTAAACAACCAAACTACCTCTACAACACTACCTGTCTTGAGTTTCCGAACTGTCTGTGTTTGATTGATGTCATTCAGTCCTTGGTTCTCCTCCTAAAAGGTATTGGTTTGTTTCTTAGGGTAGTATTTTTAAACTACCACCTTCCTTCAATGAAGAGGCTGCTCGTGAAATCCCTTCGTGGCGCCGTATTATAAAAACACAGACGAAGCTCCTCCACGGGAGGGTTGGTACGCCGGAGGTGGTAAACAGGGTTGCCGTTTTGAGGAATTTCGTCTATTAGTGTGGCTTTCTGATGACATCTGGCAACCCTCCATGGCTTTTCCGACCACAGGCCACGGCACTGAAGAAAATTTTTTTTTCACTTTTTTATGTTTTATTAGGAAAATAAAGATATAAAACATATCCTGCTTATTTATACAAATGAATTTTATGGAAATCCTTTATTTTTCTTCGTCAAAAATACTATACATTAAGCTAGTGACATGTATAGTTTTCTAACATCACGGAAAATAGTTCTACATCGGAAAATACTCAATTCTAACCATTAAATCATAAATAACGTAAAAAAATAAGATGAACTGCCTATGGTAACACTGCTAAAAGCCAATGTTGTGAAGAAAAAACGACATCACTGGTGGTAAAGTCATTCTCTCGGAGTCTGCATTCAGCTGTTCTACTTCTATTCCACTATATGTCTATATATATATATATATATATATATATATATATATATTATATATTATTATATTATAATTATATTAAACGTTATCACTTACACAATTGTTTTCTGCATTAATGCAATTACTACAGCAAGAGTCCAGGTAGCTTTATGTCCAAGCCCTGCCTACTGATTACGTCACGATCATTCCTTGGAGCTGATTGGTTGGAAATAGCTTCGAAAAGTTCTTTAATGTGTGGTTCTTTTCATCTTCGTTTATTTTGCAATGGTTGTTTTGCCAAACTAAAATACGTTGTGCTGATTATTATATAATCCAAGAGGAGGTGAAAGACGATTCTGTCACCGCTGTGAAGTTCATAAACACCTGCCAGCCAGGAACTTGGGAACGTGAGGTCTCTTAAGCACGAAGACAGTCTTTTACAAGTATGCAAATAAGACCATTTGCATTGAAATACTGAAAAAAAAAAATGGACTTACTCAAATATTTGGCATGTGTTATACGTTTCAGTACTTAGATTAGTAATGCGGTTCTCTTTTAATTTTACAAAAAATATACAAAGAAGTGGTGAAGGCTACATCTTCGTTAAAAGTAATTTTCACCCTCAATTCATCTTCGTCTTCGGGACGAAGAGCTGCCTCGCTGCACAATAATACCATTTCAGCCGGGAAGAGTTTCTTCGTCAAAGTGTGGTCCTTACATACTGTCTGTTAAATATTGGTTTTTAATTTTTTTTTTTCATTTGTGAATTTCTTAATTCTGAGTCTGTTTAACATTTTTATATATTAGTAATTGTGTTTTTCAGTTTTGAAATTGAGGCTGCGTCCTCGAAATGTCATTTTGTTTAATAAATGGACAAATGGCTCATGACGTCTCCTTCAACTCCTGCTATGCTATGTTGGTTGACAGCAACGCTTCCCATGTCCAATATATATAATATATATACGTATATGTGTGTGTATGTGTGTAAATATATGTATGTACGAGTGGGAAAGACGAAAACATTTTTCGTTTATTTCCAGGTCATATATATACATAAAAGTTTTTTTTTTATTAGAAAATGTCGACAGTTTCGTCCTCCAATGAACCTCTTCTTGGTGCGTTTATTAAGGAAAAAGAAAATGTTTAAATGTATGTAACCAAGAAAGGCCTAAAATCTTAAACATATGGAATACCGTTACCAAAAACAAGCAGTTTGAGCTACAAACCATTCAACAGTAAAATAAACAATGAAACAAGTATAGTAGTTGAACAAATGAAAAATACCAAAATATCAAATGAGGTAATGTCCTTTTGAAACGACATAATACTAAGTACGTTTAACAAGCGTATATTATATAATAGTTAATGGATAACGTAATCCAATTTGTACTGACGTCTCATGACATGTAAAATAAAAGAATCTAATTTTTACAAACCAGGCTATAAATTAAAATTTCCTTTTCTGCAAACAATGCAAGCTGTCTGTATCAAATTTCTTTCAATAAAACTCGTGCTCTTAAATAAAATCTTTGACCCGTGCCAGTCAATTGGTAAATTACATATACTACTGTGCACACACAAAGCATTTCTAGTATTATTAGTTCGTATATTATATTTATGATTTAATATGCGTTTTTCGAGTGCCTTCCCAATCGTCTTTTATAAAAACTACCGCACTTGCATGGCATATTATAAATGACTCCCTTGTTTTCCGGACTATTACTAATTAAAGTTTACCAAGAGTTGCTAAAACCAAGTAACCTCAGGGGGTAGACTGTAGACTCTAATGTGGAATGGTATGGGAAAGATATAAAACTCAGTTTTCTGTTTTTCTCCTCTTATGAGTAAAATGTTTTTCTTATTAATGTTAGACTATAATCAATATCTACTAATTTAAAATTAGTATCAGTGCCAACTTGATATATAAATTCTAGTTCCTCGTTGATAAATTGCGGACTACAGATATTAATCGCTTTTAGAAACATTGATCTTAATGCTAAGAGTTTTACATCTACTTTGTTGGAGTAGTAATTGTTAATTATAAGATTGTTATTAGTAGGTTTTCTAATTCCGGACTACAGATATTAATCGCTTTTAGAAATATTGATCTTAATGCTGAGAGTTTTACATCTACTATGTTGGAGGAGTAATTGTTAATTATAAGATTGTTATTAGTAGGTTTTCTGTGTATCTTAAACTTAAAGCTAGAACTTACAACAGACCTAACAACTGTAATGTCCAAAAATGAAATAATACCATTGTCGTCTTTAGTCAACCGTAAAAGTTATGAGAACTAAATTATTGAGGTCTCTTAAAATCTTCTGAATGTCAATATAAGTTTTGAGTACCACAATTACATCGTCAATATATTACAGTCGCGTAAACCACTGCATAGCACTAATAAATAATAAGTCCAATACTGCCGACTTTCTAAAAAATGAACGCGCACATTAGCAGATAGTGATGTCTCTAAGTTCAAGTTACAGGTTAAAAAATAACTTGGGCAAACAGTGCTATTTTCTCTGCCAGTGTATTTTTATGGAGTTCTTGCTTAACACAAATGGTTCGTGAAAGCAACACCAGCATAAAGTAGTTTCTTACAGTGTAATCTTGTGGAATGATACATAATAAACAAGGGGCACTAAGTAGATATAAGCGTCTGTGAAATAGTATTATTACCATGACAAGCATCATTAAAGGAGTCATCAGTTCTACATAAAGATGTGAACATTGTTGTATTTAGTATATGATGATAAAGGAAATTTAAACATAAGCAATGTCTTTCAACAGAATCCTTATCTCTTTTTGTGGGCTTCTGTGATTGCACAGATTTTCTTGTGGCGAAGATAAATTAATCTTATATGAAATCATCCTCTCCCTCCGTTTATTTCCATTTGGAATATTAATTCCAGCAATTATGTTAAAGTTTGAAGATCAATTCTTCCGCCAAAAGTTTCGTCATGTGAAGGATTGTCTTCTAGAATTTGAAGTCGCTGAACGTTAAATGGGGAACCTTGGGTACAAAGGAACTTCGTGTTTAGGGCTTCAGTCTTGGAAGTGTTATGTTTCTGTGAATTAAAGTTTTAGGGATGCATTGTGCAAAGTTTTTAGGTTATGTTGCTCACTCTACAACTCGAACAAAAGTTCGTTAACAGATCAATTCGTATTAAAAGTTTCACTTTACACATATTGCCATTAAATATCCCCCTTTATTGTTTTATAAGATGGTTTTGATAAATATAAGGAGTGATTTCCAGGAAATTTTCTTGGCCACTAAAATTTAGGCATACTGTTTATATCATACACCAATGACTTATCATTTAGATTGATGCTGATCTTGTAGGAAAATTTTTAAGGTATTAATGATGTAATAGCAGCTTAACTAGGTGATTCCCTTAAATGTTGATATAAAGATTCTTTAAAAGATAAACCAAAGAATAAAGCTTCTAATTCAGTTTTTCTCGTAACTATATCTTAGTTTTACCAGACCACTCAGCTGATTAACAGCTCTCCTAGGGCTGCCCCGAAGATTCGTTTTTTTTTTTTTTGTGGCTAGGAACTAATTAGTTACCTAGCAACGGACTTACAGCTTATTGTGGGATCTGAACCACAATATATCGAGAAATGAATTTCTAATCACCAGAAATAAATTCCTCTGATTCCGCGTTGGCAGAGCGGGGAATCAAAACCGCCACTACCGAATCGGGAGGCGAGCACGTTAACCACTCGTACAACAAGGAACTCGTTTTTCTCATAGAACACCGCAAGTGAGATGTGGCTTTAGATTTCCGTGTGAATACTACCGTAAAAAAAAAATCTGTAAAAAAATCTTTAGACTTTCAAGGCTCGTATTCAATTCGTGAGTTGCTTCCGTGAAGGAGCCGCGTAATGGACTCTCTTGAAGATAAGGAACGTATAGTGAATGCATGTTTAGTCCAGGAACCGAATCCAGTATGTACTGAAAGAAGGGACGAAAAAAAAATGCACAGGATTGTGCCTGACCAACTTTGCTGCTTTCATTGTTTAGCGTTGATGTTGATGGTTTGTTGAGACTTGGGTGTTCTTCTCTGTGCCAGAGAATAAGTAATATTAATCCTCCTCTTTATATCTGTCGATTGAGAGTTGGAAAAGTTTTCCGAATGAGAGTCATTGTTGACTACATGGCTGATACCAGCGTTCAAATGTAAATGACGAATCCATCGTTATTCGAAAACTTCGGAGGTTCCAGACTGTGAAATGCTTTTTAGAAGATGTAGTTTCTTTGTGTATGAATATGAACTTTTGAAATGTTTGTGTTGTTTTAGTTAACAAATAATAGGGCTGCGCATCACCATTTAGCGCTAAAGCGAATGCGTAATATGAAGGATATATATATATATATAATATATATATATATATATATATATATATATATATATTATATACGTGTGCGTGGCTGTGTGAAGCTTATTATTTACTCTTAAATTAACTGACATCTGTCAAGAATGGGGGCCACGCAAGTAATTAAGAGAAAAGGGGGAAAAATGGTATTAAAACTGATGGATTTAAGGGAGAAATACAAAGTTACACTTAACCAAGATTATTATTATGTGATCAGAAGTAACTGCACAGGAGCTAAAGGCACTAGCTCCGTGGTACTGAGGTTACATTAATTAACAAAGCAATTAGTACCACTGTGAAACCCCAGTAAAATATAAATCCCTTTTATGAAGTACCCGTCATTTACAGAAATGAGACTTGCATAGTTATGGCAAATCATACAAAAAATGTTATCAGCAGCTCTTCATTCTTGATACTTTGTGATTCGGAAAGGTGATTGACACTGGTACCTGGAGCGTGTGAGAGGTGGTATACAACTAATTGCATTCTCCTACCTCTGCAAATTAAGGATGCACTGTAATTCTCGATCGAAAAAATGCGATTAATATAATTGGGATTTTGTGTAAGGCAGAGAATGTGTCACTTAACACTGTTATGAGTTAGCAATATAAATGAACACTTCTAGTTACAAGTCACAAATATTTCCTCACTTCACTTTTTTGAAGGAGATGCAAGGGGGAATTTGAGTTATATATATATGAGAGCAGACAGTAATTAAGGAAGTAAAAGACTGGTGCATTGAGCAAATTTCAAATCCATACGTACCTGGTTTGTGACAAGTCGTGTCTTGAGTAGAGCGCCCGGCATGGGGGAAGGAGCTTAAGAGGGGAGAATCGTCTCGACCCCCAGATAATGATAAGGTGGTCTCTGTGATCCATCTGTTCAGAACTATGTCTAGTAGGTGAATGGCGATCAGAGAGAGACTTGTATGCTCTCTTCCTCTTTCTCCCTTTTGTCTCTTGTTTTCGCATCTTCTTTTTGGGTTGGTCTGGAAAGAAATTTGCAGGACAACACCAGGTGTAGAAAAATAAGACAATGGAGATAATTTAGCTGTAGGAGAGGCAGAGGTTTTGGGTGGGAGGAGCGAAAGTATTGGATTATACCAGGGGTCAGGATTAAACCCATTTTGTTTGTGTTTGATATGTTGAGTGGAGAGGTCAGGAATGAAGAGCTGTGGGAGTTGTAGTACTCCAATAATCTGGTGATTACTGTTGAAAATGAGGAGGACCTACAGTGAAAAGTTGGAGAGTGGCAGGAGTCTTTAGAGAGGGGTGGCTTAAAGGTGAATGTGAATAAAATAGTTGTTTTCGTGAGCAGTAGGGAAGATAGAGACAGAATAATAGTACAAGAAAGAAGAGGCACAGTTATTAACAGGCGGAAAAGTTCAATTACTTATGATGTACTTTAAGCTAAGAGGGAGGATGTGAGGCTGAAGTTGACAGTAGGATAAAAACGGAGTGGGGGAAGTGGAGAGAGATAGCTGGAGTAGTATGTGATAAGAAAATGCTAATCAAGCTAAAAGTCAAGATTTTATAGCAGTGATAAGACCAGTGTTAATGTATGGATTGGAAAGAGGAAGTGAAGCTTGAGAGAGCAGAGATGAGAATGCTGAGGTGGATTATTGGAATATTACTGCTTGAGAGATTGGAAAATGATGAAATAATAAGGGCAGGCTTAGCAAAAAATTACAGAGGTGATAAAAGAGTCATGATTGAGATGGTATGGCATGTGTTGTGGATGGATGACGAAGAGGGAGTCTAAGAGGCTTGTTAAGAACCTGTTAAAGGGAGAAGATCGAGAGGGAGACAGAGAATGAGATGGCGAGATAAAGTAAAGGAAGATGTGGAGAGAGGACTTATGGTGGAGCATGATGCCTTTGATAGAAGGCAGTCGAGAAGGCCCATCAGCCAACCGACCCCTTAATGTAGGGATAACGGTGGGAAAGATTACAAAATATAGTTAACAGAATAGAAACGTTCTTACTCATGGTCATGCTGATATGATATAAAATCCTTTGATGCGAGGCCATGTTATTATGTGACGGTAATTCCTATACTGTAATTATAGAATTAAATTACATTACATTATATCTGCCAGGAAAGCTAGTGGTTAGTGCAAAGGTTCATGATTCAGTGTAATCATTTAATTTCTTTTAGGTGGAATTGTTCAGTTTGTAAAAATGTCATAATTAGAGGTCCTTGTGGTATTCATTTATTATTGTTGCAGAAATTTCTTATGAAAACATAGAAGGTATCATGCTTCCTGATATAAGTTTATACATTTTTCTCCTCATATCTTTTGCCTCATAATTTTTCTTCTACAGTTAAGATGCCAAAGCAAGCTTATAAGATTGCCATGATGTAGATAAGGATCTCAGCTGCAAGTGGTTTATTCCTTGGAATAAATTAAAGCCGTATGAAGTTCAAGATTTGTATTATGAATACAGTTTCATTCTCTGGGACTATTTGTTATGCCAGAAACTACATTATCTCTTCAACATGATTAGATAAAGCTAAATTTATTAGTCCCCTATTGGCAACGACCAGGGACTGTAGTTTCCTTCCGTTTGTTCATTTGCCTCTCCAGTCATGCATACGAGGATTTCACTTCTTGTCTTCCCAGTTTTCCCAGTCGCTGTTGAAGGGATTACAGTCAAACTTGGTGGAAAGGTTAACTTTCAAGCACTGTGCATGAATGGAGTTTCTCCAGCTGTCTGTCCGTCAGCATTTTTGTCACATTTACTTATGCTTTATCATTCCTACTTCTACATGGTTGAAGGGATGTTAGTTAAACTTGGTACAGAGTTAGGAAATCATGCAAATTTTACAAGAGAATAAAGATGCTTTGTCTGTCTGTCCATTTAACAGCCTGGTCCTCAGTTGTTATCTGTCATAATTACATTGTCATCTCAGTTCCTCCTATATGGGTGATAACATATCAGTCTGTTTGTCCAATTGTCTGTCTTTGACACTTACCTTATCGTCGCACAACTCCTTCATGAATGAAGGTCGTCAGTCTTACTGTCAATGTGTGTGGCTGTGTCACATTTACCTTAAACTTGTAGCTGCAATTCTTCCTGTGTGATAGAAGGAATTTCTGTCAAATTTGGTAGAGAAGTAGATGCGCATGAAGGAGCCGATCCTTCTGTTTTTCTATCTGTCAGTCACGACTCTGTCACACTTACCTTGTTATCTTAACTCCTACGTGGTTAAAGAATTCTGTCAAACGTGATGGAAAAGTAAATCATCATGCAGCATGTAAAGAAAGGGGGGGAGGGGGCGCGCCGTTGGCCAGGAGGGGATTCCATCTGTTTTTTCTGTCTGTAAGCGCCCCTGTCTCACCAACCTTGTCAGTGCAATTCCTCCTACCTGATTGAAGGGATTTCAGTCAAATTTCGTAGAACATCTTATTCATCAGTGTGTCCCTCTGAATGTCTTTAAATTAACTTTTTAAGCTTGTCATCTCGGTTATTCATACATGGCTGAATGGATTAAGTCAAACTAGGTATAATATTAGATCACCGTACATAGTTGTACAAAATGGGAGGTCATCTATCCGTTTGCCCATCTTTCTGTGTTCAGAGGACTGTTAAACTTACCTCGTCATTACAATTCCTCGCTGACCTTTTTAAAAAACACCTTAAACTTTTGCCAAAATTTGCTCAAGAGAATATTCACGTCATATTGGGCCCACATACTCCACAACGAAGCCCTTCAGGTGACATCGAGGCCAGTGACCTTAGCCTTCAGCAGAAAATAGCTGCCGTCAAGGCCATTCGTATTTCACAAGCAAATCTTGTCTGAAGAATATGGCGAGAGATATTCGCCGTTGTTAGAACTGAAATGGTTTATCCTTCATTTCTCAAATGGTATGGTTTTTGAGAATAGTTAATCAGGATCAGTACAGGGTGTGTATTGTTGTAGAAGTTCTCTCGGAATTTTAGCTGATGACTTCTGTTACAAAGTTTGTTACCGATTTAAACTCGTTTGGTTACTTAAAAAATTTTGCTTATCTTTATTTATGTAAACTGTTGTGAATTTCTAACTCGTATTTTCCTTTACTGTCAGCAATAGATTATAAATAATCTGTAGAGTATTACTCAATTTTGAGCTTTTAGGAGAACTTGTCTATCAAGGAACTTGTAATATTAGAGGTTACAAAACTCCACAGACCAATTATGTATACAACGTATATATACTATATATCTACCTATATATATATAGTATATATACTATATATATACCTACCTATATATATATATTATATATATATATATATATATATATATATTTATCTCTCTCTCTCTCTCTCTCTCTCTCTCTCTCTCTCTATATATATATATATATATATATCTATATATCTATATATATATATATATATATATATATTATATATATATATATATATCTATATATCTATCTATATCTATATATATATTATATATACTATATATATAGATATATATATATATATAGATAGATATATAGATATATATATATATTATATATATATATATATATATATCTATATCTATATCTATATATATATCTATATTCTATATCTATATCTATATATCTATATATCTATGTCTATATATATATATATAATATATATCTATATCTATAATATATATATATATATATATATGTCTATATATATATATCTATATATCCTATATATATATTATTATATATATATATATCTGTATATATATCTAAATCTATATATATATATATATATATATATATGTCTATATATATATATATATATATATATATATATCTATATATATATCTGTATATATATATATTCATTGAATAGAATGGCTTTTTCACTGTTTACCAGCTTTTTTTAAATTGATTCATATTTTCTAATTATTTTCTTCACTTCATTGTTCAGGTTACTAATGGACACATAATGGTGTTCTTCCATTTACTCCAGTATTTTTACAAAAACGCGACAGCTGTTTCGTTAACCTATACGTATTGACGTTATCAAGCGTACTGATACAAATATTGTTGTTTTTGATTGAGCTGACCTTGTGTCAGCACGGGCTCTTGCTCACAGAGCAGTCCGTAAATACAAATATGAGCCTACATGCGTTTTGTGACGTCATGAGGACGGAAAGGTAGTACAATTGCCAGATACCTAGTTTTAAATATTTACAAAAGACTATAGTGAAACATAAAATAAGACAAATTAATAAATATGTTAACAACAGAAATTATATCAAAAGTTGAAAGTAAGTTATTATATACACATTATACATAAAGATATATTAATTACATATATGTTTAATTAACTAAGTGTCAGTGTGCGCTCCTGTCCGCGTGTGGTGGTCTTGTTCCACGCGGTTGAAGGGCTGCCTCCTATACACGAGGGCAAAGATCGGCCTGCCTCGCGTTGGATGTTAAGGTTGGGGCGTTGCATGGCGATGCTGACTGCTTCTGATATCAATAAACGATTGTAGTTGCCTTCCTTGTGTATTATTTTGGTGTTTGTGAGAGGTTCTTGTAAGGATGGTTTTTTATTGTGGGTATCCACAAAGTGATGGTGAATAGCGCCTTGGTTTCTGTGGGCCTGCATGCGACGTTTGAGTGTAGTGGTTGTAAATCACTGTTCTTGTTTACTTAATATAAATGAATGTTTATGCAACGCGTTATTAATAAGGTGAAAGAATAACATGTAAAATTTTTCAGTCAGTGATTCCTTAGTTACATTCTCATTATATATACGCCTCTGGTCTTTTCTATGCTCTATTCTAACTGTGTTACACTGTTAAATTGCACTCATCTATATTTGCGCCTGTGACCTCCCTCCAATCCTGAATTGGGTCGTAAGTCCTCTGAGCGAACGTGTTTATGCTCTGGCATACTGTTCTCACTCCTTGTTTACTTCAGAGTTTCGGAGCAATACCGAATACGCAATTCAGGGCCTTGATTTCATGTGGATTAAAGGATTAAACAAGGTGTAGAATACAAGGACAGTAATAAATGCGTAGAAAATTACAAAGCTCGCAGAATAGATGTAATATTAAATTATTTTGATAAGTCATTGATACTGCTCTTGTTCCGTCAAGTTAAAACATGCCCTGTATTTTCTGTGGAAGCTGAAAGCTTACTTTAAGTATGTGTACTTAATTCTCACTTGAAATAACCTTCATTATAAAACTTACAAACCACGCTGATTTGCAATAGGAAATATTAATTTTTCTTATGCTTAGCAGATGTTATTCTGTTACTTGAAGCAATTCATATTATTAAGCTAAGAAATTCAGTTAAATGCCGAGAACTCAAACACGAATAAGGTCTTAAGGATGAGTTTTTCAAAAGGGCACAGAATTGTCGAGAATAGGTGATATAAGGAACCTAAGTTTCTCCAAGATAACGAGGTGAAAAGTTCAGTGAACGTAACTTAGAGTTATTCATTTTTATTATCGTGGATCTTGGCAATTTTCTAAGGTTGTGGATATACAGTGTTGTAAGCAGGACTGGAAGTAGTTGTTTTCTTGTAGTATGATGCGAACCACAGGTTCACGTAAAGAGATAGTTATAGGCGCCAACTTATTTCTCCTATGACTTTTAATGTCGGTGATATTGTCATCGTATTTTGTATTCCGTGGTTTCGGTATACTATGTTATCCTCTCTTGGATTTATTGTTTGCTTGCTCTTATGGGTGATTTCCCCGTCCTCCCTTCCTTCATTCACCCATAAAAATTTTTGGTTTTAGGTTGCTATATGTATGCTCTTAATCTTGCTATTGGTCACTGTTTATAGATTCTAGTATATAGTCTAATTATCAATAACGAATATATACTCCTATCCCAAAATAGACGTTAGCTTTGGAGGTTGCTTTCTCGATAGAAAGGTGTTCGTTGTGAATCATTACTAGTGGGTCATTGAAGAAAAATTTCCTTAATATTATTATTGTGAATGGTGTCGATGTTCATCGCTAAGTGGTAACCATTTTTCCCATATATTTCATGATTTTTACTCATTGTTGGTGACTGATAAAATTCATGTGAACTGGCTTCGCACGCAGACGTAAGCCAATGGAATGAGTCTAAATTTCCGTTTATGGTGCTTAATATTTTAAACTTCCCTCACAACGTAAATTCCTGTATCCCAAATACGATGTCAAAAAATCGCTTAAAATTGGCTGCTATGTCTGGCAGGTATGTCTTCATCTCTCTGTTCTTTGTATAGTCTCGTTTATCATAATCTTAAAACAGTTTTAAAAACTTCAGTGGTTATCAAAACGAAACTAAAGACGTTTTGACAAGTTAGTACATAATATCTTAGATGTAAATGAAACTGTTATACTGCTACGACCTCTAGGAGGCCGTTCTGCAAATTCTTTTCAAGATGTTATTTAGGGATCGTAGGCAGTAATGATGCAACACAGTGAATGGGAATGTGGTAAACAAACACCAAGAAAACTAACAATATTTATTATAAAAACAAAAATCTAAATCAACCTTGTGCAAGTACAAATAAAATAAGTATTCATAAGGCTATATGGCAATTATATGCCCAGAAGACAGGTTAGTATGTCTTTAGCACAATGTTCACCTAAAACTACAAAGCTAAACCCTGAAACAGTAATAGGAATAGGAAATGCCTTCCACAGTAAATAAATTGCTCTAATAGAGCGGGCCCAAAAGCAATACACTAACCGAAAGCTAAAGATAGCTAGAAGGAAGTAAGAAATTCAATAAAAGGTAGAATACCTTAAAATTACCTACCTAATCAACCAATATAAATTCGCGAACGACCACACTAATTATAACAATAGAAAATATTATACCACCTAAATCTAAGACAATATATCAATATGAATATATATATATATATATATATATATATATATATATATATATATATATAGATCCTACACGCTCATGTTTACAAAATTCCTTTGGAGGATACAAATAGGTGTCCACGGAGTGGCTGGAGACCACCAGTCTTCTACATCAAGGGAGTTACTATACACCGGGTCAGACCAATAAACAGAAGACGTCTCCCAAAGGAAAATATAAAGGTCGACACCTTACCTGGCGTTAGCCTCCCTAAGTGACTACTCACGAGCCTAGACAGCCCAGACATGCAATGCAGCACCAAGACCCTCAGTACGCCGGGGCACGGCAGAAGCCTCTCCTACAGAGCTGGGATCCAGCGCCAGCCCTGTCTACCCGTAGACGACTCCGACGGGGGGTCGTGGAGTGGGGGCATGGGGGGGGGGGGGGGGGGGGGGGGGGGGGGGGGGGGGGGGGGGGGGGGGGGCAGGGGCAGGTCGCAAGTGACACAAGTCCTTGCGAGGCAAAAAGATGAAAGCCGTGATCAGTAAATAAGTGGCAGGTGGCTCTTCATACACCGGCGGGTCAAAACTCGAGGAATATAAATCATAAAATCTTTCAAAACAACGTAGCGTTGTCGAAAATAAAATATTCTGAGGTGGCTGCTGCACTAAAGGCCCGTTTACACAGGGATAGTTTACTGGCGTCAGCAAACTATCCCCGTGCAAAGGCAAAGTTAGTAAACTATCATGGAGAGTTTACTGTCCAGTATAGTGGCAAGTAGAGTTGAAATCCCGGCTACTTTACTGGCCACTATCCGGACACTTGAGCTACTGGCGCCAGCAACTATCCCCGCGCAAAAGCAGACTTTCCCAGTTGTCACTTGCCTTCAGAAGGATCTTCATGTCAGAGAAGTGGAATACTGAGGATATAATGAAGTTTTTTTGGATAAATACGAGGATTTTGAATGTTTGTGACACAAGTCCTTGCGAGGCAAAAAGATGAAAGCCGTGATCAGTAAATAAGTGGCAGGTGGCTCTTCATACACCGGCGGGTCAAAACTCGAGGAATATAAATCATAAAATCTTTCAAAACAACGTAGCGTTGTCGAAAATAAAATATTCTGAGGTGGCTGCTGCACTAAAGGCCCGTTTACACAGGGATAGTTTACTGGCGTCAGCAAACTATCCCCGTGCAAAGGCAAAGTTAGTAAACTATCATGGAGAGTTTTACTGTCCAGTATAAGTGCAATAGAGTTGAAATCCCGGCTACTTTACTGGCCACTATCCGGACACTTGAGCTACTGGCGCCAGCAACTATCCCCGCGCAAAAGCAGACTTTCCCAGTTGTCACTTGCCTTCAGAAGGATCTTCATGTCAGAGAAGTGGAATACTGAGGATATAATGAAGTTTTTTTGGATAAATACGAGGATTTTGAATGTTTGTGGAACATTAGACATAACGATTACATGAATCTTAATAAGCGGGATGTAGCTCAAGAAATAAGAGATGCTCTGATTGAATTGGAAGTAAACCTTCCCAACCTTGATATTTTAAGAAAGAAAATCAAAACCCTGAAGTGTGTTTATAGGCAAGCGTTAATAAAAGTGGAAAAATCTAAGAAAAGTGGAGCAGGAGTAGAGGATATTTATCATCCTCGACTGTCTTTGTTTAAGAGAGCCGATTCATTCTTACGGGATGTAACAATAAGCCAAGCCTCATCAACAAATTTGGTTGAAGTACTTCAGGCAAAATCAGCGAAATAGTAGAGACTGGAACTCTGAAGAAATATGAGTGATGTAAGGCTGTCCCCAGATGCCAAGAACCATAATGTTATTTCAAGTTTTAATCTGGCTGGTAATGCATTCCTCATCGTGATATCCTTCTTAGATATGGTAGGCTCTATTAGATGTAGCAGTTCCTCAAAGTTCTCTTGGCTCATTCTCATATGATTCCTATATTCTGAAGGATCTTAGTTTGCTAATTCACGAACTAAAGTACTGGAGCCTCCTGATATATCCCTCCTTTGAATCCATTTTCTCGGCCAGATTTTGGGCTTCTTCCTTTTCTTTTTGGTGAGCAAATGTACTTCTCCAGCGAGAATGACATAAGCAGACATAAGCAGCACCAATTGCTTCATCCATGTCAGAAGACATCTTGCTCGCTACTGATGGCAACTTCTACCCAAAACACTATCCTCGTGCAAACGCTTACTATCCTGGAAAGTTTACTTGCCGCTAGTTACTGGCGCCAGTGAACTACCCTTGTATTAAGTCCTTCTGGAATGATAATACGGCCCGAACTGTCCTGGGAAGGCGACGTGCTTTTACAGCGCAACATTCGCACCGCCACTCACACTCGAATGAAAGTAAACAATAACAAAAAGCGTTAATAGGATTCTTCGATAATTAGCTACTATAGAAGAAGCAACAGCATCACTATCATAACATTTAACGTAATACAAAACGAACTATGAACGTTAACTCTTAACAATAAAAATAAAGAAAATATTACACTCGACCAAGGCTGAAAATACAAACTAAATTAATTACACTTACATGACATATACCTTTTTTGGTCTGCTGGAGTCTGACCTCCATGTAAATAACGAGGTGCTCCTGATGAGTTGGACACATCAAAATCAATTCCAAAGTCCTCCAGAGAGTTCATTCAAATAACTTATAATAAAAACATTCATTTGATTAAAACGTATGATCATTGTAATCTCTCTCTCTCTCTCTCTCTCTCTCTCTCCTCTCTCTCTCTCTCTCTCTCTTTGTTCTGTACAAGCTGAACACTATTGTTGCATGTGGCGAGTAACCTCTTGGGGGGAGGAGGTGGGGTACAGTCAAGAGATTGTCTTAGCAACTAAGTTGAGGGATGGTTTGAGTTGAGTTGAGAATTTGTTGTTATTAGGTACGTGGGCTTAGTTTCGGCCCTTGTAATTATTGAAGAGCTAAGGTTAATTGGCTGCAGTTAGTCAGACTCTCTCTCTCTCTCTCTCTCTCTTTTTGAGGGTCAAACCTAAGAGCATCCTACCTACAATGAGGAAACGCTGAACGAAGTAGGCACTAATTGTCTGTAAAATAAGAAAGTAGAAACAAATACCACTAAATTTTTATAAAGAAAAAAAAATATTGTGGAATGGTGAGTGCGTGTAACAAGGTCTTGATCCTTTCCAGGAAGGTCAGTCTGTAACATAATAACGGAATGTAGCATTTAATTGAAAGTCAAATAAAGCATCAGGGGGAAAGAATATTAATAGATAACCGAGCAGTGCTGTAGAATGATAATGTAAAGAAACAGTTCTTGTAAAAGTAATACAACATGAAAGAGTTGGGAAGCAATCGTGTCATTTTCATGCAAAGATGAATTTACAGGATAGAGACTTGTATTCCGACTTGTACCACCGACCAATCTCCCAGAATATGCAACATCAATTTACTTCAAGATAGGTTCAATAAAGACTACAATTTTCAAGATAGGTTCAATAAAGACTTTACAATTTTCTTGTAGCTGCACTTTAAATCGTTAAGATCCTTTACAGGAAAAAAAATTTTATTATGAGAAATCGCTGACTTGCAATATTCACTCTAGTGTTAGACTATTTTTATTTTTTTTGTCACGCTTAAAATGATTCAGAATGACGTTCTCTTGTACTGGATGGTATGAAGCACGCCCAGCAAAGATATATTACCTTATAATGAAAGGAGAAATATTGGCGTATCCTGCAGGTCCCTCAATAGATGAGATTACGAGTTCAGATCCTCTCCCTTTCTTCGAAAATATTAATGATCGTGAATTATGCTCTAATGAAGGGAATCAGCATTGGGGCCATGACTGAGAATAATGAGGGGTTTGTTTTTGGCTTATGGCTGTTCTCCGTGGTTAGGTAAAGTTTGATGTTGAAGCCTTAGAATGATTTTAGTTTCTCTTCCTTTCCTTTTGTGTAGTGTCTACAGTTTCTTTTTAATGTTCTAAGAGATACTTATATATGCGTATGGCGTATGTGTATACTTGTATTTAATGTTTATGTATATACATGTAAATACATAAAGCAGCAAGTCCTCCTATTCTTTGGTATGTTGTCCCAGCCAAGTTCCTTTTCTGTAGACTCCTTTCGTACCCGATATCTTGTCAGTTTCATTTCGAAGAAAATTTTGAAGCTCGCCTTTGACATTGCTTTGTAGCGTTCATGATCACGTCTTGTGAGAATGACAGTGACTGCTTATGAACTTTGTAAGTAATCTTTTCATTTTTAGATTGAACGGTTTTCAGTTTTAATTGATGTACTGCATCTGATGCAAGTTCTTTGGTCTTCAGCATTAGGTTATCGTTGTGTCATGAACTTGATATTCTTTAGAACGTTATATTTAGCTTTTTGCATTTCTCGTTTCTCGGTATTTGCGTCGCTATATAGTTTTGTACCAATTACATCTTTTTGCATATTCAAACAGTACATTCTGCATTAAAAAACGAGACAATCCATTATTTGATAAGAACAATCTGCAAAACTTTGAAACATTTGGTGTGCAAGCTTCGACAGTTGTTGTTAGCACGGAACCATACTTTAAAAAGTCCGTAACAATCTGCAGTAACTGGGCACTCATCATCACTTGAAGCGGCGTGCATTACCTGTTGGGCAATTTTCAGAATGGTGAAACAATTGTCTATATCCGATGAAACAGCCGTCGACTGTTAGAGACATTCTTGGTTATTAAAAAAAAAACATTGTCATGATACCGAAGTATTTCTTATATTTAGGAAATTTTCCATTTAAGGCTTTCCTCGAATGACAGTCTTCAGCTTCCAGTTTCGAGGGCTGTCCTCCAGCCCGTTGATATCTATATATTATATATAATGGGCAGTGTTGAGAACAGCTGCAAGTAATATTCTTGCTGCTTCATTAAAGTCTACCCTTGCATTGTGGGCGTCTGAGATTCTGTCTATCAACTGGCGATGCCCTGGGCATGATGATAACGATGCTCTGCCAGGTGATAGTTCTAGCAGATTGATAACAACTAACCTGATCCAGTGTTGTAAACTAGTACATCCTTACCATGTTCACTAAATGCAGAAATAAAACGACAGCTTCCTTAGTGAGAGGTAGTTTTATGGATATGAGTAGTTAAGGACAAATGATGCTTGCCATTCGAATGCATTCAGTTTAATCAATCATGCTTACAGATGCATAAAACACATTTTACTATTTGTTTTTGAGTTTTGCTGACCGTTTTCAATTTTGATGAAATTTTCCTTTAAAAACGAGAATTGTTGATGACCACAGAGAATTGTTTAATTGTTGATACTATTGTCTTATCGTTTGTGCCATTTGCCTTATAGATATGGAAAGTGTCATAGTTTTGCTGTCTAAAAGATAAGACCTTATTGTTTCGCTTACAGTTCTAAATGTTGAATAGTTTCTCATTTTATCCAGCTGTTAAAATGATTATCCAACCAGTTTTGAACCATGTTTATTTGATTTGCAGAATGCACAGAATGAATTGCAACAAGGTGTATAAGAGAGCGAGAGAGAGAGAGAGAGAGAAAGAGAGAGAGAGAGAGAGAGAGAGAGAGAGAGAGAGAGAGAGAGAGATCTTGAAGCACATATCTTGAAGCACACATAAAGCCAATCGTACCTCTGCCTGTGGAGTAAATAATTTCGTCTGATATATTGTTATGGTATTTAATGTCCAAGGTAAGGGCATCACATTGGGCATCATAAGTAGTAAAGTTATTGTATATTTTATCATTTTTTCTATTTTCGCATTAGCATTAACATACACATATGGGCACAGTGTATTAATCGGGATTTCTGTGCAGTATAGACAGAAAACAAGGAATTAGAGGGAAATATAAGAAAAACAAATCAGGAAAGATCTCTTGGTTCAAAATAATACTAGGAAAACATATTTTAAAAATATAACTAGACATAACCGTGACAAGGATTTACGTAAGCTTATTAGCTGGAAGTTGGTTTCATAAATATCTCTTCAAATAAGTATAAATTTAATGTTGCATTGTAAGAGCTGTTTTATAGATAGCAGTCATAATCATATAGGTATGTTTTTCTCCATGCACGACAGAAATGAAATTCCATGAAAAACTCTCTCTTGAATTTTTAGATTTTTAGTAATATCGGTGATGTACTTCAAGTTGATTACAGGCTTTAAATATGGTTCATTTGATCTTCATTTCGAGCTTATAGCTCTGTGGTGACGCGCCTATTCAAGTGTGAAGAAGTCAAGAAGTTAAGATGTCTTTGTGACTTTTACCTATACGTAGTTCGCTTGTGTGGGTGCCAACAACATTTTGGGACTCGAAACGAAGGTTTCCTTTCTCGTAGTAGAAAAAAAAATCTCCCAGCAAAGGTAAAACAGATTTCGTTTCTAGTCGAAATATTTGCATATGGCCGTGTTCCATAGAATTTATGCCTCCACAGAGAATATAGGGAGACTTTAGTTTTTCCTTTTCTTCTTCGTCATTCTTTTTGCCTGCTAGTCACGTTCTTCTTGTCACTTTTTCCTTTTCTTCTTCGTCATTCTTTTTGTTCCTGCTAGTCACGTTCCTTATTCTTGTCACAAATCCTTCAGTCATTACTTTGGTGTAATGTTACGTTATCTTGCTTAGTTGTGCTTGGAAGGTAATCGGTGTTAATTTTTTTTTTTTTTTATTGTGTCATATAAGGATGTTACCAGAAGGTAGGGACATGCTTCCTGATTCTATAGATTTGTACAGAACTTTAACTTTAACGATAGCCTATATTATAAGAGCTAGAATAGTGACTCGCAGATTGCATGCCCACACTAATAACCCTTTCAAGATCAACGCATGGTTAGCTACATCGTGATATTGACACGACGTTTATATTTACAATAGCTGGCACTTGGGGTTATTTTGTTTCAGAAGACACTCCTGTCGGGGGGAAGATCGTCAGTCATTTTTTTCTTTTGCTTTGCAAGAACCATGATGGTGTTTTCTTCGACATTCAGCCAGTGGAAATGATTTAGCGAGGAGTTGGGCGGGGTCGGAAGGTGCAGGTTGGCGAAGTTCTCAAGATGTTTGTTTCAGAAAGGGACTAATTCTGTCGCCTTTGTTCCCTGTGTCTCTCGAGTTATTATGTTCCCATTTAACAAACCGTCGAGATACCAGATTTTCATATTACCTTTAAATAGCTTTAAGTCTCTCTCTCTCTCTCTCTCTCTCTCTCTCTCTCTCTCTCTCTCTCTCTCTCTCTCTCTCTCTCTGGGAAAGACAAAAAACAAGGAAAAATATATGAGAAATATAGTAACTCAGAATGTGAACTAATAGCGGTAGAATTTGAATCTGAAAAATTGATGAACATAGTAATATATAGGACCCCTAATACTAAAGAGTTTGACTTAATAATTGAAAAATTGGATGATATATGTAGAAAATCACAAGGACTGGACTATTCTCCTATCTGGTGACTTCAACTTTCCTTTCGTAGAATGGAAAGAACGAATAGGAGATTGTGGTTGTACTTATACATATAAAAAAGAGAGTAATAGTAGTGCAGAAGATAAGAGGCAATTTGAAAAGCTATTAGATATGCTACTAGAATACAACATTCAACAAATAAATCACCTGCCAACAAGAAAGGAAAATACTTTAGACCTAGTATTTGTGAACGAGATGAATTATGTTAAAGAAATAATAGTTTATAATGCGAGTATTTCAGACCATAATGTCATAGAATTAACAGTTCATTCCAAAGCAAGTGAAAATAGAGATAAGCAAGAAATGAAAAAAGTGGGAAGGATATGGAAATACAACTTCTACAGTAAAAAATATAAAAATGGTCAGAAATTAATGAAGAATTAAACAAAGATTGGGTATAACATTTTCTGTAAGTGATGACATAAGGGTAAATACGGAGATATTATATAAAATATTGGAGAAAATAGTGGAAAAATATATACTGAAGAAGAAAAGTAAACATCATTCATGCATACCAGAGACAGAAGGATCTTGTTCCAGAAAATCAGAAAGTGGAAAAAAGGTCTTGCAAAAGAAAAAAATGCATGGAAAGTTAATAGAACTAAAAAGTAAGATAGAAAATGCAGAACAAAGATTATACAATCAAAAGAAAATGAAAAACGGGACTTGGAAGAAAAAACCCTATTAAATATCAAGCAAAACCCCAAAACTATTATACTCATATGCGAAGAAGATGAATAAAAGAAGAATAGAAATAGGCCCTCTGAGAATTGAAGGGAGATTAACGAATGAAAAAAAGGAAATTTGCAACATACTGGCAGAAACGATATAAGAGAGAATTCACCCCTAGAATAGATAATGAATACAAGATAATGATATAAGAATGTAAGGGAAGAAAATAGTGAAATATTTAGCTGACATAGAAATTAATGAAGCTGATATTGTGCAGGCAATTAATGAAATTAAAATGGAGCTGCTGCAGAGGGCCGGATGGAGTCCCTGCTATTTTGTTAAAGAAAGTAGTTCATTCTATCGCAAAGCCACTTGCAATATTATTAAGACAAAGTGTAGATACAGGCAAGATTTTATGATGAGCACAAATTAGCATATATCACCCCTACTTTCAAAAGTGGATCAAGACTAGAGGCAAGTAATTATAGGCCTGTGAGTCTAACATCACATATTATGAAAGTGTATGAAAGGGTAATGAAGAAAAAAATATTATGAAACATTTAATAAAAAAATAATTTGTTTGTTAATATAGGACAACACGGTTTCGTACCCGGAAAAAGTACACAAACCCAACTGTTAGTCCACCGTGAGAACATATTCAAAAATATGAAAAGCGGAATGAAACAGATGTGGTTTTATCTAGACTTTGCAAAAGCGTTTTGACAAAGTAGACCATAATATATTAGCAAAGAAAAGAAAAATTGATAAAACACAATATCGTAGATAAAGTAGGAAGATGGTTAAAAGAATTTTTACACAACAGAAAACAGATAGTTATTGCAAACGATGAGAAATCGGATGAAACCAAGGTATACCGGTGTGCCACAGGTACGGTGCTAGCTGCAATATTGTTTTGTTATTATGATTGAAGACATAGACAGTAATGTTAAGGATTCGGTAGTGAGTAGTTTCGCTGATGACACAAGAATAAGTAGAGAAATTACTTGTGATGAAGATAGGAAAACGCTCTACAAAGAGACCTTAACAAAGTATATGATTGGGCAGAGGTAAATAGGATGGTATTTAACTCTGATAAATTTGAATCAATAAATTATGGAGACAGAGAAGGAAAGCTATATGCATATAGGGGACCTAATAATGAGACAATCACAAATAAGGAAGCAGTTAAATTTTGACCTTGGTGTGATGATGAATAGGAAACATGTTATGCAATGATCAAATAGCAATTCTGTTGGCAAAATGTAAAGCAAAATGGGAATGTTTTTGTTACGGTTGGCACTTCAAAAACAAAGATAAAGCTGAACACATGATTACGCCCTTTATAAAACATATGTTCGTAGTCCACTTGAATATTGCAATATGATATGGACCCACACTATCAAAAGGATATTGCACAAAATAGAGAGTGTAACAAAGGTCCCTTTACAGCTAGAATAGAGAAGTAAGGACCTAGACTACTGGGAAAGACTACAATCCTTAAATTATATAGTCTAAAAGAGAAGAGAAACGAAACTACATGATAATTCAGGCATGGAAACAGATAGAAGGAATAACAGAAAATATCATGGAACTAAAAATATCAGAAAGAGCAAGCAGAGGTAGATTAATAGTGCCCAAAACTATACCAGGAAAAATAAGGAAAGCACACAGGACATTAATCCACTACGCACCAGCATCGATAATGCAGCGTCTATTCAATGCGTTGCCAGCTCATCTGAGGAATATATCAGGAGTGAGCGTAGATGTGTTTAAGAATAAGCTCGACAAATATCTAAACTGCATCCCAGACCATCCAAGATTGGAAGATGCAAAATATACCGGAAGATGTACTAGCAACTCTCTGGTAGACATTAGAGGCGCCTCACACTGAGGGACCTGGGGCAACCCGAACGAACTGTAAGGTCTGTAAGGTAAGGTCTGAGTGAAATTTGGAAACCGCGTTTAATAAGAAATTTTTGTAATGCTTAGCTTTTTCTTTTTCTTTTGCATTTCTAGTCAGTATTTTGAGAAATGATTCAAATTATCCAGTTGGTTGGGCTTGAAGATTGGATTATTACAGGATTTGTGCAAAGCAGGAAGAAATTTCTTGGATCGTGCAATGAATGGTGAAAGACCCTCATCCTTTGTTTATGGCAAGTAGACTGCTTTTGGTCCTGCTTTTTTGTTAGTTTGTTTTTAGAAGACTGCGAAAATGTTACTAGAGGTGTGACTCGTTGCTAGCACAAACTGATATTTTGGGACATATGAGAAGGTCCAACATCGAATAGGAATTTGTGTACTGTTGAACTTTGTATTTTTTGTGTATACAGATAGAGGCTTCACATTTTGAATTCATTTTTTTTCATTAGTGAAAAAAATGAATACAATTCTATCCGTAAATTTTGAACTTTTCGAATCATACTTTAAATTTGGCATCCACTATCCAGTAATGATGTCGTATATGTTACCGTATATTTATGTATGCGCTTAAAACATATTTTCCCGCTTGACCAATTAATAGTTTCGGTCTGCTCCGCATCTTGCAATTTAGCAAAATGCTTAGTAGATATTTTTACTTAGTGGTTGGTCACTATATCTTCGATACCAATATAAAGAACAATGTTGGCGTGATAAATAACGTAAATAATGTAGGGATAAAAAGTGAATCCAGGGTAGCGAGTTTTGATGTATGTTGATTATCCACAAAGGTACTT
>NC_061088.1:61332188-61359220 GCF_015104395.2 Macrobrachium nipponense
ATATTTTTCATTGTTGAAGAATTTACGGTGATGTAAGCTGAATCATATTTTGCTGTTAGAATTTTTCAAATCGGTGTATCCTTAACTTGGGGTATTGAATTCTGACCTAGATTTCATCGTAATTTATAGTGAACAGGTACTACTATTCCACATTGACATTATATAATGCCATAACTCCTGAGTAAGAATTTAACAAATGGATTTTTAAAAGTCGTGCAACTTACTCCCGAGGTGTATTGAATCGATATAGAAAGATGTTTGTGGCCTTATAATTGTGAACATGAAAAGTGACGCGTTTGAAACGCTCACACCCACGCATATATTTATATACATAGTGTTGTGAGGTTAGGCGGTTGTTTCAATGGGGACAATCGTTTGCCCTTGGAGGTATGGTGCCTTCTTACCTACTGTATTCGTGTTTTTCTTTGTGGGGCAAGTTTACGTCTGTCGTCTAGCCTTTGACAGCGGCAGTTCAGAGAAGCAGCAGAGAATAGTAATAACTCGGCACCAGAGCAACAGGGAGGTATTTTGGATGGGCGTCAGGTATTACCTACTTGTTGGCTTCGGCGGGAGTTGGAGGCCTTCTTCGTCTGTTTGTGTGACATCTTCTCTGATGGCAGCATGAGGATGCTTCGGTCATTCGACCATGGCCATCTGAGCGAGGATTAGTTCCTTCGGGGTCCTCTGTTTTGTGGATGTGATCCTGTTTTGCAGCCAGTGGCTGTCTTGATGCCTAGACCGTGTTCGAACGTCAGTTTGTCTTCATCCTCGTTGACAGTTGTGACAGTCTTGACAACTCTTAGTGTCTGTTTTTGTGGTGTGCTGCTGTTTTTTTTATATTTTTTTATGCTGTAATATCGATTTTACTAATGTATTATGTTTTTATTTTATTTAGTGTAACCTTTATTTTACGGCTTTTTCGTTATTTATGATGCTGTGTTCTCGTGTGTATTGTACTGCCCGGTTTTGTATATGTATTTTGCTGCTTTTGCATTAATGCTGTGGGTTTTTTTTATTGATAACGCTGCTTTTATTATGTTATGTTTATGCTGTTTATGTATTGTTTATTAAGTTAAGAATTACTTAATTGGGTTTTTATTGTTGGTGCCTTAGTTATTGTTTAATTCATACGATGTACATGGTTCCATAAAGTCCCAGTACCATTACAAGTATTTATTGCTCAGAAAGCATGTAACAGAGTAATGCAGTTTTTTTTTTGCAGAATGTTCTATGAGCAATAAATACGTGTAATGGTACTGGGACTGTAAGGACACCCTGTATATAATGTTTATTTGTATTGTTTTTTATGACGCCTAACTCGCTTGTACATTTGTAAATAATGACTTCATTTTAAGGCTATTTTTCTGGTGTTGTTCTGCTCCTTCCTCCTTTCTTTGTCACAGCTGCTGGCAGTCATGCCAGTCCCTTTCTTTTTTGTTTCAAGATCCTGCAGAACAGAGTGCGGTATTTTATATATGTATATATGTATATGTATATATATATATATATATATATATAATATATATATTATATATATCTATATGTGTGTGTGTTGTGTGTGTGTGTGTGTGTGTGTGTGTGGTGTGTGTGAAGCAATTTCATTAATGAAAAAGCTCCCGTCAATTTGCTGGAGTGAGAGAGCATAATGAAACCGGAACTTTTCAACGTTTCTGATGATCTTTTAATGAAAGTCACATCTGCTCTGTGTGGAAGTAAAACTGTGAAAATAATCACGAATGCAAAAGGAAAATAAGTTCGCAATATTTCTGGAATGAATGAGAACTGTATACGTCCATTACTTGATATGATGGGCCAGTGAATGCGCAAGTGGTAATTAGAATTTGTTTGTCCTTATCTGGCGTAGACCCATTTTTCGGTCTTGTGATTTCCCCCCTGCCATTTCATTTTTCGAGGTCTTCATTCTTGCATTTGGCTCTATAAATTTTTATTTCTTATTTATTTAAAGCTCACTCTCAGAATTCGCACTAATTCAATTTTGCCGCGGAAAAGAAATTGCAGAGCAAAAACATGTTTTCTGTTTCCATATATGGATGGGTCTTTTCATTCATTAAATGTGGTTAATATTGGTTTTCAATATTCCCTTCTTGCCGTTGCGGACGCTTTAGTGTCACTAGTGCAGGAAAACGTTGATTTAGCATCATTGTATGTAGAAATGGTTATTCTTTTATGAAAAATTAGGACAAATCGAGGAAGTGAGGTGAAGGTTATTTTATCGGCTAAGTAATGTTCCCAAGCTAGCTACATGCATCGTTACTTTGTCAGTCCTTAAATAAGGATCCTTAAGCTCCTTTATTAAGTGTCTCGTAACTTAGAGGCTTGGGCGCTTTTGTCTTTCATCTCTCCCGTAAATTATGAGATTTAGAACACAGGCCTTGCCTTTTGTTCTATTCGTAAGAAGGGAACGACAAACCTCAATGTGAGAAATACGAAGATCGTGCTTCTTCTATTGTTTGTCCCTGTGACGAATGAGATCAGAAGAAATGAATAAAAAGAATTGCTTATACTCAGCAAAGACCATGAATATATAGAATATAGTGGCAACTTTATACGATATATATATATATATATATATATATATATATATATATAATATATACATACGTATCTTTGATAACCATGTTGACCAGTAAACTTCTGGACTTCTCCCCGAAAGTGCGAGGGAGTAGATAAGCCATTAATTCGAGGGGTTTATTAAGAATGACTTGATATGAATTTGGTTCTTAAAGAGGAAAGAACTGTAGGAGAAAATCTGGAATTCCTCTGTGCATAGTAAAATGAATAAAAGAATAACAATTTGTTGTTCAATGTAGAGTAGTCTAGTGCTGGGTTAACGATACGAATGGGACAGATAGCACTAAGATATACCGCCGTTTCTCCAGAAAAGCGGGAGGTGGAAAAAAGGAAAAGCGAAAATTCGCGCCTTAAGCGAATCGCTAGAAAAAAAAGTTAGTGTGTCTTTAATGTAGTAGTGAAACCAGAAGCTACAGGATTGAACTAAATGGTAATATCTTGTTTTGTGTGCGTGTGTGTGTGTGTGTGTGTGACACATATAAGATATCGATTTAATGTTATTTATATATAGATTTGACATCCCGGTGGCTTCTTAAAATCACTATATAAGAATTATAATTTAAAGTTAGATTCATGATCTGATGGGATACATAGATCATAAAATAGCTGACATAAGCTATGGTGAGATAGTTGCGTAGAATCGGGGATGATACATTTATTTTGCAAAATATGAAAGTGTAGTCTGCGAATGAACTTATTTGAAGGTTTTAAATGTTAAATTGCCTAAGTATTTTGTATAGAAGTTGTTTTAACGAAACACATTCGAGATGTAAATGTAAAATTTAGATTTTATTGAATATTTGTGGAAATGATTTTGTAACGACCACCTTCGACTGCTACAGTATTTTATTAAGATCTAATTTAAACCACCCTCTTATGTAAAGAATACAAAGAAGGATGTTCAAAACTATGTAGCAACCGAATATAAATTTACAAAAATAGACCTTGTAAGTTAAACAGTATCGGAAAAGCTTAATATTTAGTGAGTAGAAAGCTCATTTAACAGCAATACACAAATACTATGTTTATTTCCTTAGTTAACTATCACTCGATGAGATGTAGAAATCAGTCTCACACTAGTTCTTAAATGAACACAGCAGTGAGAGAACCAGACAGAAAAGAAGCTTAAACCTATAAACTATTCAAAATACACAAAAATGAAAAGAAAAATATTTACACTTTTAATATGAAGTCTTTTCTTCAGCAGAAATATTCAAAACAAATATCAATATATCTATATGGTGATGTTGACTACTGACACGC
Organism: Macrobrachium nipponense; assembly: GCF_015104395.2. Classification (NCBI taxonomy): domain Eukaryota; kingdom Metazoa; phylum Arthropoda; class Malacostraca; order Decapoda; family Palaemonidae; genus Macrobrachium; species Macrobrachium nipponense. Next base: position 61,336,044 of record NC_061088.1, read on the forward strand.
ATCAGTGACGTCCCCAAGTCAACAAGCAATAATGAATGTACACTTACCAGGTTTAAAATCAAGAGTAAGCCTTATCATTACTAAAGGTTCAGCTTGGCAGGAAATGGCAGGCACGGAGCTTCAATAATAATCCACAGATGGAATATTCGGTTTAAGCATGTATAGCAGTAGAGGGCTGGTAGGTACAAGAATATATTCCACTGCTCAAAACAAGATGATAATAAACATCTTTAACCTAAAAGTTCACAGTGAGAACCAAGGCATATCAAAGATAATCTTCCAAGGGCGTGATCTCGCTACAACAATACTGCCAAAATAACACCATAATTCCAGCTGACCTTCGAACATGAAAGAGACGAGCCCACTCTGGCAGTTGCCCTAACCCCAATAATATTGCACCAAATGACCAAACTAGCACACATGCACACAGAGTTCCATCAGCTTCCCCCTGTTCATCAGCCCATCCTAGCCCCTCCCAGCATGCAAGGTCATGTAAGATTATCTTGGCTGACAGACCAATAGCCACATTAAATAGCTGGAACAGACAACCTATCAGAATCCAGAATGAGACAATGCTTAGAATGTAAACTCATCCTCCCTTCTGTTATTCAAATGTAATCATGGTAAGCTGCCTTTCAGCAAAACATCAGACTAATTGCAAGAAACAAAAGAAGAAAAAAATGCATACTTTCAAGTGATATTTGTTTTTGGAAAGTTGCTGCTGTATGATCCTGGCAAGGTCGCCTGTTGTAATGATCACCACCGACCATTACAATATCATGTATTGATGTTATTAAGTCATTCTAATTTGACTTCTGAAACTGTGTCTTACAACTTTTTCATTTGTTTAATGCATTTTGTGTTGTATCTCATATATATTGTCAGTTGGAACTGCCAATTTTTAGAAAAACAGAAAAAATACCAAACTGATAAAAATAAATTTTGAATCAACACAAAAGAGTTGCATCTATATTATTTTGCATTTTCTGTTGAAACTGAGTATCAGTTTTCAACTTTTGCCTGGTGGCAAGGACAGAATTTACATTTAGGGTTTCAAAAGTTTTTTTGTAACATAATTCCCAACAAGAGAGAGAGAGAGAGAGAGAGAGAGAGAGAGAGAGAGAGAGAGAGAGAGAGAGAGAGAGAGAGAGAGAGAGAAAGCACTGCTATAAGCACCTGGATACTACTCATTATAAGCGAAGCAAAGTCTAACTGGAAACGGGCTCATCTCATGTAATATTTATTTTAATTTTAGAATATTGTAAAATGACATTGAAATTCTTGGGATGTCATGACTCAGTTGAAGTGATTACAAAGTGGAATGAATTCAACTCCATTTAATAACAGTGTAATAAATGAGAGCCTCCATGAAGTAAAATTGTTCAAAGTGCCCGTAAAAGCGGGTTGCCATTATTACACTTAAAGAGATTTTTTCATTTTGCACCTTCCGGTAGTGTGACGTGGAATGTGAAATGTTAAATTATGTTTCCGAATTCTGGCAGGAAGATAACTTGCAGGTCATCTTCGAATCGCCAGCCAAAGTGGCAGTCAGTTTTGGTTTGCTTCATACTTAAAACCACCTCCAAGTAAGGCAAATGCCCTAATGATGAATTGATGAATTATTTATATAATTTATATATATATATATATATATATATATATATATATATATATATATATATAGATAGATAGATAGATAGATAGATAGATAGATATAGATGTAACTTGTAACTTGTCTCTCAGATAGTGAACAGTTAAGTTACATAAGGTAACATCTTGAATAAATTTGTTGAAGCGTATTGCGTTTCCTTATATCTTATTCTGTAATACAGATCTTATGATAAGGCTTTTCTTGTTGCGTAAGTAATAAATATCAGCTAGTATTTCTTTGTTTGGAATAAGCCTTGATACATTGACTCTTAGTAGACGTTTGGAAGACATTTTGTGGTATAAGCTATTTTAGTGTAATAAAGAATCTTAATTAAATGCCCAATTCGAACTATCTTGTGTGTATCGCCAAGCGGATGGCATCTGATTAGTAATCGTTTATTGAATTTTGCATGTAATATTAGAGTCTAGAATAGGACTTTTTGGTAAACATTTCCATAAAATATTGAATTGCTTCAGGTCGATGGGTAGTGTATCCTTATTTGAGTATTTACGCTAGGCAAAAATTGCAATAAATCATGATACCGATTTCTTTGATTATGACATGATTAGATTTTTATTTCTGCTAAAGGGCCATTTACTTAGATTTTCTCACTTGAGATGTAAGATGGAAAACTGTGTAATCTGGGGTTTATAATGCAAATGAGAAGCATAATAAATAGTCAACTGGAAGTAACTGTCAGATTCGTTTCACTTCCAGTCTTAAGCCATTCGTATTAGCTTTGCATCCTCTTAAAGCAAAATTTCGGTACTTCCAAAGTTGTTGCGATCGTGTTATTTGTTCGGCGTCGGTGACCCTGGTAGTTGTGACGCTAGATAACTCAGAATCAATCAAATCAATCGTGTCATTTGTATTATTCTAATCCTATATTACGCTTTGCAGTTAGGAAGTGAGATTTTTTATGCCAACGAATTTCTCCTTTCTTAAGAAAACTGTGAAAATATAAAAATCCCCACTCTTACTTCTCAGGATTGATTTTTTTAACCGATAAAATTATTTCTTCTCCATTTCCAGGTAAGTGTGATAGAAATAGTTAATATCAGGAGGTAGATCACGACCGTTGCATTTTTATTTCTATAAGCTACAGAAAACGTCTGTAAAACTTGATGCAGATAACATAGCCATTACGGAATGTTTTCCCTTACGTACCGCTGTCGTTCTTAAATCATGAGATTGAAACGTTACCCCTGAGAGCCTAGGATTATACTTGATGAATTTCAGGGCCAGTCCTCAAAGTTAAATGACATGATTATTAATAATGTATTACAAATAGTCATTTTTAACATTTTAGTTCTGTTGTTAAATGTGTTATTGAGGTGTAACTTTAATTATGGGAATTAGTTCTTAAAATGTTCGCTATTCTCGTAGTGTGGGTCTGCCTCGTGTTGAATTCGAAAGAAATAGAGGAATCTGTTCGTTGTGCCATAAAAACCAAGATGATACGGGAACTCCTCTCCTTGCCATATATTTTTTCTCAAAAGTGGTTTTCGAATCTCAGAGAGGAAGTTTGAGGGAAACGTCTTTGTGATAAATGGCTTTTATCAACGGCACTGTCACTTAGGAAAGGGTTAAAAAGGAGAAAGGGTTTGATAATAGGCTTCTCAGTGACACTCGGACAATAGTATGATGGGTTAGGAATGTGTGAGAAAGAGGAGTTTCACTTTTATTTTTTAACTATGCAAAGCACAACGGAACGGCCGCCGTGCAGACATCTTTATCTATATTGGCCATAAGAAAAATAGGCAAATATGAAGGAGTAAAAGAGTGGGGTCTAGCTCTAAATAGAGAAGTATAATGTTCTATTAAAAAGAAATATATTATAGAATTATTAAAAAGTTTTAAAGTAATTTAATCATTGTGTCCGGCATGTGTTTGTGTAGTGTCAGTATTAATAACCGTTTTCCATGGCTGTCAAACCTGGTCTGAGATCATTCCCTGCATCAAGAAACCAGGACCTCACAAAATATTGGTTTTTGTGGTTTGTAACATTTCAGTGACGTTAATTTTGTCTGTAAATATTGGTTTACTCTGTACTTGATCTTTTTTGCTTATTATAAGTTTGAAGTTTTATGAATCAGAAAAATCTGCGGTTTTCTTCATTGAAAGACAGAATCATGAACACACAATGTGTGTGAAACGTTTTCAATCCTAAAGGAACTCCTAGTAACGATTCAGGAAGGTTTCCTTGCGTACGTGTGTCTCGAAAAGTTAACACGAAAAGTAGCTAATCATTAACAGAGCTGTACAAAACCATCCCATACAGTCTGAATATTTGGTCTTGAGGGGTAAACTTACCCCTCTCTCTCCAATTTCAGACCAAATGCAAATGAATGCCCAATGGACTTTGTTAGCAGAATGGTTTAGGAAGGCTGATGTTCCAAATAACTTTAAGTACCGGAGCATCCCATCAAAAGCCTCATTATTTACGGAGGGGCGCCATTTTCCTTGTTCGAGTGTTTGTTGTGTTCTCCCAGTTCATTACGATCATTCACCTATTACCATAGGACTATGGCGGCAGTATTTTGTACTGACGGTAAAAAAGGGGAAGGGAACTTTAAGTGGAGTTATGATTGTGGCGTAAACTGAAAGAATTGAAAGCTGCTGACAGGACCTCTTGGTATATTATACTTTGCCTGATTCTGGGAGTCAGTGGATGTTGATGCAGATGAAAATGACTAACCTTCAAATTATTCCCCGTTCCAAGGTTTTAAATCACAAAAGAAAAGTGGACCTGTTGATTTGGTTTAAGTTAAACATCCTCCCTTGAACGGACTGACACAGAATATCCTTTTCCATGCTGCTACACCTAGATGTTATTTTTTAAGTCTCCCTAAACATCGTTAGATGCCTCAACATTAGACCAGATATCGGTAACTATTTGTCATGGCTTCTAAAACGGTCTGATGTTTGTCAAGTTCGGAACTTAGTTCTGTCATATTTATCCCTCATCATAATTACCTTTGCTTCATTTTTAATAGAACGATATGTATTGCTTGCTTGTATTCCAATACTAGGTCTGTGACAACTGGCCATTGTCATCTAGGCGTATAATTAGGGGCCGCAGGTAACACCCTGGGATGGATATTTTTTCTAATTATATTTATGAAAGCAAGTTGCCTAAAATTATTTTGTAAATTTTTTATAGAGGTTGAACAATAATAGATATATTGCGTATGTTGAAAGTTTCAATAAACAACATGTCTCTTGTTCAATTTATTACAATTTTATGTTATCCTATTGACCCACAGTCAGCTGCTCTTTGCTGAACATTTTTAAGACTATCAGTGAGGGAAAGGTCCAGAGATGTAGGTATATAGGTGTGGGGTTAATGAAAATGAATGGCGTATAGGAATGTTGATGTTTGGCATGGTGAGTCAGTCCGAATTACAAAATAGGCGAAAGAAAGGAAGGACGTATGGTATAGTGACAGATTTCGAGGAGTATTGGTTGTCAGTGGAAGAAGCTTAGGTGGGAGTGTATGAATGTGTGATGTAGAGAGAAAAAAAACTGCTGGTATTCGTTTGTTTGCATAGTATTTGCAGTTTACAAAGAAATGAATTAGTGAGATGGTGTGAAAATACAAAAAAGTAGTAGAAGATTTAGCATAGGTGAAAGGACGGAATAGGCATTTTGAAATGTTTTGGCCATGTGAAAAGAAAGCAGGAAGAAAAGGGTGTATAATTCGGAAATGTTAGCGGGAGGAAGATAGAAACACCTAGAAAGACGATGGAGTGAATGAGGTGTTGGAAAAGGGCCTAAATATCCAGGAAGAAGCAATCAGCGCTTTTCCATTAATAAAAGGTGAATTGTTTAAGAAAGTTTTGTTGGAAAAATGGGAATTGAATGACGATAAGCCAATATTGTAGATGTTATTTGCAGAGGGGTTGTATCCACGATCCATCTGTTTCAAGTATGAATGTGACAGTGACAGTCGTGATATTGAATTATTTGGAGCATTATTGTTAAAGGAAATTGCTTACTGAAATACTGTAATTATATATATATATTATTATATATATATATATATATATATATATAATATATATATATATATATATATACTTTATTATATACTAGCTGACCAAACCTAGCGCTGCCAGGAAAACTGAATAATAACCGATAAACTCTCTCTCTCTCTCTCTCTCTCTCTCTCTCTCTCTCTCTCTCTCTCTCTCTCTCTCTCTCTCTCAACTCTGATGTAATTTCACTGCAGTAAAATTTGAATGTGAATTTTGTGCCACGGCAGGACATGCGTTATATTGCATTGGGATTTTAATTTAGCTTATTGGAAGATGAAGTTTGGGAATTGGGTCGATTCCTTTCGTTATCTTTCGTTGGCATTTGAAAGGAAATTGAATTAGTTATTACAAGGACACTCATCAGATGGTACTCTTTCTTTATCTGTCTTGTGAAATATCAACAGTTTTTAGTAAAAAAAATTCCTTGAGCATTTTACGTACTAAATCGGGTGAAGGTCGAAAATCTTTCTAAAACAAAAATTTTGTGTGTTGATTATTATCATTATTTGCTCGTAGTTGGATCTTAATTTGTGTGATGAATTGAATTGTCATTGTTTGTCAGACCAATGGTCCACAATCTTTCTTGCAGTCTATCTACGCGCAGATTGTGTGGCATACATCACTAGCTCATTGCCAAATTTGGTTCAGTACTATGATTGTCTCTATGCCAGGAAACATGGTTTGGAAGGAGACTTCTCGTACGGCATCCATTATCATGTAAATGGAGGGCCTGTGGGAGTTAAAGCGATTACGGTTTGGCGTGGGCTCTATGATTTTTGTAACACGTATTAACCTCATCCGTTCAAGACGTCTTCTCTAGACAAATTTGAATAATTAAAAATTTCCTGGTCGTGGATGGGCAAGGAAGACTTTGAAAGACGTTGAGTACTGATACCTATGTAATATTTGCTGCCTTCATCAACAGGACATTCAAATAGGAACATATACATTACGCTCCCCAGTTAGGTCCCGGGTTGTTCTTGCGAGTTGGTGTTTTTTTTTTTTGAAGTGTCTGAGTTAGATGACAGTTGGTGGTTTCATCTTGTCAGGTGGTAGGCTTATTATTCATAATTTTGCAGGCTTATTATTCATAATTTTGCTTTTCGGGTCTTCCCATCTTCTATGATATTTCTCTTGCACAATGCCTTGATAAAATATTTTTGTTCCCCTTGTTTGCTACTGCCGTTTTTGTTGTCTTTTCTTTGCCCCAGGTGGCTTATGTCCAACTTAAGACGAATTTGTCTTTCTGTCTGAGCTGTTTTAAGAAGCCGTTTGTGTTGATCAGTCCATTTCTTTTATTGTGTTCCTCCAAAATCAATATTATTGTGAGTGAGGGTCCACTTGTATATCTTTGTATATCTTTTGGGGCACTTGCTGAGGCTAGTCAGGTAAAGGCCTGAGTTTATAATTATTCTGAAGACTGCAAGAAGACTAGTCCTACTGACTTAACAGCCTAGTGATGGTTTTCATTCTTTAGCCTGTTAATTCCTCTCAATTCGTCCCCAGTAGTAACCTCCACTAGTATTCTTAGATTTTATCAAATCTCATACTTGTATCAGTAAACTCAGTCTTTCTGCTAGTTTTCACATATTTGCTAAATTCTAAATATGTAATCCTTCAACTAGAGACCGTATGATCTTTTAGGTATCGACTCTTTATTTACACTGCTTATGTTCTGATTTTTCTGCTTCTTTTTGCAGTGGCTGAACGTCACCTTTAGCTCTGCATTCATAATGCCCTAAAATGGGTTAGGATGAATGGTTTTAGGTTTTCAGCAAGTGAAACGGTAACCATGTACTTTTGCTGTACGGTTCATACGTAAGCAGAGAATGTAAAAGGTTTCTTGGGTTGATTTTTGATAGCTAGCTGACTTGGATCCCACATCTGAAATATATCAAGACAAAATGCTTGAAAGTAATGACTCTCTAGAAAGGTTTGTCCCATACTTCGTGGCGTGCAGACCGTCAGATGTTGATACTATGCAAAGCTTTAGACTTTTAGAAATTAAGTTATGGTTGTGAAGTGTATACCTCAGCAAAGTCTTATAGCTTTAGAATGCTTAATTCAGTTCATCATGGAGGGGTACGATTTTGTACAGGAGCATTAAAATCCTTTCCTACTGAGAACATGCTTGTAGACGCCGCTAAGATGCCCCTGGATCTACATTACGAACGTCAGCTGGTTCGGAGTTGGTACAGATTTCAGAGGCTCCCCGAAGTCCTTAACCAGTATACGTATCAAAAATGAAAGACATTGGCTGTTTTATGAAAATCACCCCAAGCAACTGCAAACATTTACTTTTAGAGTAAAATGTATAACCCATCAATTAAAATCCCAAGGACGGCGACTTTAACAGTTAGGTATTCGGTTGGCTCCCTTGAACCTTCCGGAGGTAAAATGTAGATAATTTAATTCAACAAAGCAGAAATGTCATATGAAATTAATGTTTTTGCATCATTCATCAGAACATGATAACTCCATTGCGGTTTTCACAGGTGGCCCAAAGTCAGATGGTGGCGTCGGCTGATATAGAAAGAAGTGGAGATTATCATCTGTTGCATCTATTTTTACAGCAGAACTGCGTGTAGTTTTAAAGGCCTTAAAAGAAATTTTAAAACAGAAATAGCTTTACTATATATTATGATTCGAGAAGTGTTCTTCAGTCTTTGGAATCTTTTAACCCTACACACCCACTGATTTTAGAGATTATGGAATGCCTGTTGCTAGTGAAAAGAAGAGGTAAAGAAGTACATTATTGTGGGGTGCATTCCCAGGCTGGGGTTCTTGGGAATGAAGTGATCAGGCGATCACCTTCCCAGAACTCAGGAGATGCCTACTTGTAAGTCCTTTTGGAAAAATATTGCAACAAACCACACGATGCGTAATATTACATCATCGGTTTCTCTCCTAGCCTCCTAGGTTATATCCCTATATGCCCAAGAGAATTTAAACTATGCTGTGCAGGCTAAGGATTGGACATTCAGGACTCACTCATGAGTTCTTGATGCCCGGTGAAGATCCTCCATACTTCAACGACTGTATTGTGCGCTTGACCGTGAAACATTTACTGGTCGAATGGCCCAGTCTTGGGAATCGTAAGTTTCTCTCTTGGGGATTTGACAGAGAAGGTAGTTTTATCTTTGCTATTATTCCCAGTCCTTCAAAACAAATTTTATATCATATACATATGTAGTATGTGTGTGTTTGTGTGTGTGTGTGTGTGTGTATGTAAGTATGTATGGTATATATAAATTTACAGGCATGATTACGCGTATGACTTAGTCACGAATATGTGGACGTGATTAATACATAAATGTAAAGGCAATTGCTGCTAAGGAAAAGTGAAACAACTTTGTTTCACTTTTCCTTCGTAGCATTTGCCTTTACACACATATATACACACATATATATAATTAGTTTTTTCTAATATGAAACTCCTTTTAAACTTTATTTTAAGTTTCCTATTCAATTTTACTACGGCGTCAATAATAACCTACATGTTGTCACGCCAGTTTTAGTAACCATAAATCAATAATTCAATTGCTCCTTTTTATCTCAGATTTTCATTCCCCCTCTTTTAAACCTCTGTAAGGTCGTTTCTTATGTCATGCAACTGCATTTCAAAATTGTCTACATTTTTCTTTCACTATACATTCTTCCTCTCGCTTATTGTTTTTATTTTTGCTTTCCACCTACATGTACCAACAAATACCCTACTGATTCTAACTCTACCCTTGAATTTTGCATAATATTCTTAGACTATTTATGCTTCATGATCTGTAACCCTCTCCCATTTTCCATTCATCGTCTCCGTTTTTTCTATTCTCATTTCTTTCCCGTCAATCTCGTGTGAAGTTGCTTTAAATAGAAGATGGTATTCATATCTGTCGATTCCACTTCCCACCGTTATATCCATCAACAAGCTCGTCCATTTGGTACGTAACATGTTATTTGACAGATTAATTTCTTCAATTTCAACCTCAAGTGTCACTTACATTCTGCTGCTAAGACCGAGACCTTGTTTTTTTATTTGACCAGCGTAGGCCAAGGCTAGAATTGATATTATATATACCAATTATAGAAAATAAGCACATTTAACTTAAACGGCTCGCTACCGTTGTTGAGATATGTATAGCGTGGATAAATAACATAAATTGTACAAGAAAGGTTTGTAATACATATGTGTCGCCAGTATATGTGGTGGACAAGCTTGAACATATATACTTATTCATGTACCCAAGATAACTATGCACGTCAGCTCTCTTAAGTACCAGCACAAGGTCAATCAAGGGTCCCTAAGTATCAGTGCAAAAAGTCACTTCCTCCGTGTAGCTGCCTGGTAATTTGATCCCTGTATGTGTTCTATCTGGCAGTCCCCTCTTGAGGTAATGAGTGACTTGATTTACCCTATTTTGGACTTTCAGGGTGTTAACTTGCATTTTATGGGCATGAGGAAGTATGTAAGTTTCGAACTTGTCCACCACTGATATATTGGCAACACATGTATTGTAAGGAAGTGAGGCTGAATGGGCAAACTTTTACTGGACTAGTGGTGAGCTGTCCCCTGATGTACCGTGGGTGTGCTGTCATGCCGAGTTTAATGATCCAAAACGTGATTTTTGGACACTTGAAAGCAGCAGATTCATGGAGCCATACGAAGATGCTGAAATTTGTACTCTCAGAAACGTAAGTTGTGCAATAACAGCTGAAGTCGTGTTATAACAGCTGTGAAGACTTCTTGACTGGCATTCATTCAGCGATCTACTTCCGGGTAATTCATGCAGCAACAAAATAATTTATCAGTAACTGCGATTGTTTTTAGCACTACACATAATTCTTCAACTAATTCGTTATATCAACAAACATTCCCACATTTTGCTATCTAGGTAATTTGTGTATTCTGTTCAGTAACACGTTTTGTACTAGATTTACATGATGTGATTGATGTGGTTCATTGTTTCCCCGAGTTCTGTTACAGTGCGTATACTATGACACACACACATACACACACACACGCACACACACACACACACACATATATATATATATATATATATATATATATATATATATATATATATATATAACGTACTTATATTACCATTGACCGTTTAAAAGAATCCAAAGCCAAAAAAAAAAAAAAAAAAATCATAATTGAAACTGAAGTATAACGTAATGTAGTGTCATTGTTCTTCTTGGTGAAAAAACGAGATGCAAATCCATTATTATGTAAAGTGATTAATAACGGATAAAAGTTGACTTAACATAATTGAAAGGTACGATTCAATTTCAGTGCTATGTACATTTCATATATGTTAGAATTAAAATATCATAATCACATCTTGGTCATTATAGAAGGAATACATGTCTGGTAGTACCATCTATTTTTTAGATAATGTTGACCTATCATAGGAAAGTCTGTGGGCTATTTATTATTTGAAATACATATTTTGCGTTCTTTGCGTTTTTAATAATACATACCACAACTTGTAGATTGCAAACAGTAAAGGGGAAAGTGATCCACGTTACCAAATACATTATGTATCAAGGAGCCTTTTTCTTTTTTTTTCGAAGAAGAGCATAGTGGAGGTCAGGTCGTTAGATGCTTTAAATCGCAAAATTGTGGGTTTCCCGCCGCTAAGGCTCCTACTTCAAAGTGACCTCATTTTCAGTGAAAATTAGATCCAGGCGTTGACGTCACCGATGTCATTAATTGGATTTCAAGAACGAGGTAAAATAGGTGTTATATGAGATCTAACTGACGCGAGAGAGAGAGAGAGAGAGAGAGAGAGAGAGGAAGAGAGAGAGAAGAGAGAGAGAGACTGCTGTGGAAAAAAAAGATTAAATTAATTCACTGTGATATATTTTTGCCCCAGTCGTTTAGAATTACTTTGCCTCTACTGGATGCCCGCATTTTATCTGGTAAAAGTTATGAGTTGTTTTTATAAAGGTTTATTATTTTACCCCACAGATTTTACCACAGTAAAAGCTATGAAGTATACTGGTATACTTAGTTTATGATATTGTTTCTCATACAGGTTTTGGCTTGGGACCAGTTAATTGAGTTCATAAGAGTTTTTGGAAATTCTCTCTCTCTCTCTCCTCCTCTCTCTCTCTCTCTCTCTCTCTCTCTCTCTCTCTATGTCTCTTTCTCTCTCCTCTCTTAGTCTATTTTTTCTTGTGGAAATAGAAAAAAAAACTTGAACTGTTAATGATATGCAGAGTCATGTCGGTAATGCAAGATCTTTTCTCTCTCTCTCTCTCTCTCTCTCTCTCTCTCTCTCTCTCTCTCTCTCTCTTCAACGGAGTTTCCCTTCTTTATGTTATGAAACCTCAGGTTTGATATCCTTTGAGGTCGTCCGGTAGCGTCTTGCGTGTTTCGTAATCTTTCAGAATTGCGTTTTTAATTTTTGTGTTTCCCGAAATACATCTTTCATTTCTGTTTCCATGGTCCATTCATTCATTTGCGATTCATAGATCTCAGTGACTGAAGTCCAATTGTCTATGATTATTTTCATAGGATGCAGTCTTCAGCAGTTGCAGAGATGATCTCGATAATTCTCGTGAGACTTCGCTATTATGCATTGCTTATATGTGGTATAATCTTGGTCTTTTATAAAAATATATGCATTTGCATTTGCTGCAATCCGTTACTCATTTTGGTTAACATCTTCGTAAAGGTCTGGAATGAAGTCGACCACGCGTACATAATTATAAACTTGGCGAAATTTCGCTTTACTAGAGCATTAGTTCCTTGTCATCTACAAATTCTACCTCATTTCAGCCCATCACCAATGTCAGTGTCCCTTCTTTATTCCTTTGAAGACATTTTAATTAAGCAGCTTCTTCTCAACGGTCATTATTGTTCGCAGAAAATTATATTTCTAATTTTTTCCCCAAGACTAGGCTCTAACTACTTGTATTTTAATTCAGAGTATTATTTCAAAATTTGTTCCATTTTGATTAGAGTATTTCTATGTAACCTCTAGTAGGATTTTCCTCTTTATCAGAGATATCAAAGATCAGTTCAGTTAGTTATCCAGTTGCTTTTATTTTTTGTTACTTTAATTTATTATTAAAATAGAAGCCGAACTCCACTATTTCAAAATAATAAAATTGGTTTCTTCTCGTCGTTTGCTTCTTGCGGTACCCATTTATTGGAAAGGACACCCAAAATCTGTAGGCTTACTCTCGTGTCTCATTTCGATAGCGTTCTTTTTTAATAAGCCTTTCTTCTCTTCGAGATTCAAACATCAAGTTGTTATTTTCTGCCTGATGTGTTTTTGAAGCCACCGGCACGTTGTCATGAATAACGATTACAGGGAAGAATAAAGTTCCGGTCTCTCTCTCTCTCTCTCGTTTGTATGCGTTTGTGAATGTTTGAGAAAATTGTGTGCTTGTAAGTAATTTTTTCCAAAAGGCGCCACCTAGACAGTTGCAAACTAGTCTTGAAATGCAACTTTTCACAAGAAAAATGTTGACGCTTATTACAGTTTGTTGGATCGTCATCTTGACGCTTATTACAGTTTGTTGGATCGTCATCTTCAAGGCCAGAATTGTAATCATATAATTGAGGAGATTTCCACGAGGCCGTTAAATATGGATGTAGAATTTTGTGGCATACATTAAAATAAGGGAAAGGGAGAGAAGTCACAAACACCACATGCGGCCTATCGGTTTATTTCCATTTTGTAGCCCTATTTATTTCCATTATCGAAACCGTTTTGTTTTCATATCGGAATTGCGACAGATACTGCGATTTTAAAAAAAAACCCTACAGTTTGGATTTGAATAGGCATTTTCAATGGGCGCCGGTCCAAAATTTTCATGGGATTTCATAGTTGGTTTACGTTTTAACGCTTTGGTTTCCAATCGTTTTTAAAATGATTTTAAAGACTGAATATATTAAAAACACTTTCAGAAATAATTAAACTTATAATTTTTCTTCGATCTTGGGTATCTGTCATTCTGAATTCTGTATGCACGACCGCGAGTGTATTAGACATGAGATTTAGGTCAATGGGAAAGTGATTCATTTCTGACTTGAAAGTTGGCTATTGTTTTATACATATATAATAGAGATATATGTTATATATAGCTATACATGTATATTATACATATATGTATGCATATACACATATATATATTATATATATATAGTATATATATATATATATATATATATATATATATATATCATATATATATATATATATATATATATAGTATATATCACATCAGGAAAACCATAAGTATAAAGGAAGAGGTGTCCAATCAGACGGCAGTCATGTACACGTGTTTTATTAAGAAACGTTTTATGTTGTCACCAACACATCATCAGTCTGCATTCGAAATTCACAATTAAAATAAACTTAAAAATTACAATAAGAATTAAAATATACTCAGAATGTTAAAATAGAGAGTGAGGAGATAACTACCTATTCTTAAAGAAAAAAAGATCTGAGTGACTAAAAACGATAAGGTCTGCACACAACGTAAACCTCACGCCAGAGAGGAGATGACGGGGTGTTGGAGTTTAAACTAGGTGAAAGGTGCTTAATAAACTATGACTCAAGGGTAGTTAGATGGGTAGTTTAGTTTGTGGTGCCAATAATAGAGAAATGTTTCTTATCTATAGTAATTTTACAACTCTGCATGTATTCTTATATTAGAGAACTACCGGACTTGTAACAGTCGACGTGAAGAACCAACATAAATACCCAGACATCTTGGGCATTCAAATTTATATATGATATTGGACTTCATGAAATCCTGTAATTTGTCCTTGTTATTAAAAAACCCTTCAATTTTTTGTGGATTCATGGGAATGAGATTAAGTTTAAAAAAAAACAAATTCCTTTTCAATAATATTTCTAACTTTCAAACGTAAACTGTCTGAATGAATAAATGGGATGGGTGCATACATGGTTAACTTAGGTACATTAAAATTAAGGGCGGGTGCTGACAGATACTTCGCTAGCAATTTACTAATAATGTTAAAAAACACCTTTCTGGGAAACGAGTTCTTTACAAAATATTCTAAAAGAAACTCGACTTCAAGATGGAAGGAGAGCCAATCAGATGTGTACCGAAGTGCCCTAAAAAACAAAGTAGGTATAGCATTAATTTAAAATTTCGAAAACACGAACTAAAAAAGTTGTTCCCGAGCCCAGTGAAGGTATTTTTTCTAAAAACACTTGTGTTGAAAAGGTGGTCATCTCTAGTTATTTTTATATCCAAGAAGGCCAGGGAGTCGTCATCTCTCTTTGGCGTGAGGTTTACGTTGTGTGCAGACCTAACCGTTTTTAGTCACTCAGCTCTTTCTTTCTTTATGAATAGGTAGTTTTCTTCGAATAGGTAGTTTTCTTCCCATTCTCTATTTTAACGTTCAGAGTATATTTTAATTTTTATTGTAATTTTTAAGTTTATTACATTTTATTGTAAATTTTAAGGTTATTTTAATTGTGAATTTCAATTGCAGACTGATGATGTGTTGGTGACAACATGAAATGTTTCTTAATAAAACAGGTGGTACATGACTGTCGTCTGATTGGACACCTACTCCTATATATATATATATATATATATATATATATTGCTACGTCTATAGAACGCCTCGCCTTCCCAGCAGAGTTTTAGTTATATTATTTATAAAAGTAGCAGCCATGCCTTCTCCTGAAGCGACTGTTGTTGGGAGATTGGGTATGTCGTAGGAATGATATTTCCGGTCTGAAGGAAGCTTAGGGTAAGAGAGGCAAGTCCACAAGAGTAGCTAGGCTTCGAGATGGATTTTAGGGACTTCTACAATAATACCTATTTTTCCTTCCCAATTTGCTGGCGTTGTGTTTACCACCTTTCAGGCAATGCTCGAGGCGGTTTTTGGAAGCCCCCGTGATTCGAAAAACAACCAGTATCGATCTCAGTCGGGCTGCGAGACGTGATCTCGGACAGAGGTCAAATGGCCAGCCTCCCAAAATTAGGCCTACCCACGACGTACTGGTGGACCCGGAACCCCAGACCTGAACAGAGGTCAGGCCGCATTCTTCTACAAGGAATACACAGAATATTGCCTAAAGGTACGTCTGAAAGTGTAAACTTCAACCCAGCACCTTTACTACCATACGACTCTTGTAAATTCATTTTCAATTCTCATTTTTACCCTTCTACATCAAACCAAGCCCTTTGTCCTCATCGGGCCACGTGCTCCCCTTTTGTGACTTGTTAAAGACCAAGCTTTCGTGTATACCTCAGTGAACCATTCGAGTTTACCATTCCCCAATGTTAGAGAATTAAATCAGCCTTAATCAAAGCAAGAAGTCATTTTTCCTTTTATCTCGTTTAATAACTGGGATTCTTTTCCAGATTCCCTGAGCCACGTGTCATGTCTCTGCCCGCAAGTGTTTGCATTACCCAAGTGTATGAAAAACCAGCTATAACGCCTCAAAACGGAGCCATCATTTACTCTTCTCCAGCCCAGCACGGGCCTTTTTAGTAAATAAATAGTTGTTTAAGTAACGAGCTGAGTTTTCTGGCGACCTTCCCTCTAAAGTATTCATTAATAACTATCAGTTTACGGTAAGTTAAAGCAATCCCTCTTTGAAATCCCTAAATTACTTCTGTTTACGTATCTAGCTTCTTCTCAAGGCCCTATATACCGTAACATTGTCGACCTTCGCCGAGGATGAACCTAGCTTGCTTAAAAAAAGCTTGTAAAATCGCGTTATCCGTTGTAAAACGTAAACTGTAAATTATTTTACAAAAGTATAATCAAGCACACTTGCAGGAAAGAAGGACACACTGACTCACGGTAAGGTATTCCATTCATTAATATGATTATTCTATAACCAATGTTAGCTTAGTACGTTTAAGTATTTTTATTGTAGAAGTGTTTTAAAAGAGCGTAGGTAGAAATCTTATTATTGTAACGGCGAACGCGCCAGAGCTTTATTTTAGCGGCGAGCAAACAATTTGCCCCGCGAATTCTCTGTTACTTTGTGCTGTCCTCGTCTGACGAGGACAGAGCACGTGTGTAGAATAGATGCCAGAAAAGAACCAGATCAAAACTAGGAAGTGCTTTGCCAGGGTTTATTGCTGGTGTTGAAAGCCTAGCTAGTTAGGAGTGTTTTACTAATAGTTACGGCAAAAGAAGTGTACAATTCTTTTGTCTGTGATATGTTAGGGAATCCATTTTTAACTTAGTTTCATTCCAAGTGTTGGTAACCGCTACCTCTCCATTTTTAACTTAGTTTCATTCCAAGTGTTGGTAACCGCTACCTCTCAGCTTGAATTCAGCTTAGAGCTCTCTCGCGCCTGCGCGGTCTCAACCAACCTTCGTCTCATTCACAGCGGCAGCCATGTTTGTTTCCTCTTTCAACATTATCTAAACAATTTAAGCAAAAGTAACGTAAGTCACGAAGTTTTAACGTAAATAATATCAATGTCTGTAGTAGTATCTATCGTTCGGCCAGAGAAATTAACGTAATTCGCCTTGATAAGAAAGTAGAATTTTGTGTTGTAAATTGCCTTCGCATTTACAGAGAATCAGCTGTTTTTGAACGACATGCTGCGCGCTAGCAGCGCACCCACCCAGCTCCTTCACGTGTTTCACTCGCATCGCTCACTCGCCGCGCTGAGCGAAAATTTCAATTTCACTTCGCACTTAACGTTAGCCTCATTCACAATTGTTCGCTAACATCGTTTTAAATCCTTACCGTCATTTCACTGTTCACGGGGAACCTAGTAATCTTACATAAAGTTAACGTAAATCTCAAGTAGAGTAAATCACAAGAATTGTTAACGTAAAACACGTCTTTGTAAAATTCATATTGAAACGCAAATCATTTCATAAGCGCAGCCGCTAACATTAACGTAAAAATCGTTCACCACGAGCGCGTTATCATTTTCATAAAACGTTATCCAAAAGCAATTCTTTCATTAAAAAACGTTAACGTAAGTAAATCATTTAACGCAAGTTGCGTCATATTAAACTAACATTAGTAGTTCAATTCAAATATAAGGGAGTTCATTCATATATCATTTTTCACCCTCTCCGAGAGAGAGAGAGATGAGAGGAGAGAGGAGAGAGAGAGAGAGATGAGAGAGAGAGAGAAAACCAGAACACAGTATTCACGAAGCCAAGAGTACTACATCTTACCATTAATTATAGCATGCAGAACATTATTTTAGTCTCTTGTGTATTTCATTTACACAGCGTGATACGTACGCGCCTGTGTCCATTGCAGTTTGCAAGCATTTATTTATTTCATTTACCGAGTACTCAGCGAGGGACTGAGCATTCCTAAAAATTTTCCATTACCTGTCGTTGCCCCAGAGTGGTCTTTTCATTTTCTTTTATCACAAAACGACTTGCGTATCCGCAAGCACAATTCACACAGTGTGCCACGCCAATTCATTACTTCCAAACAGGGAAGCCGTTACCAGTTTAGGACTGGCCACCACCAGTGCACGTCAGGTCTTACCATTTCACAGTGCCACTAATTCTTGACACTGTCCATCGCCTGGCTGCTGAAGTACTCCCACCTTTTACTTTCTCTCCTCCACTATACCCTCTGCCATGAGCAGTGCCATTTCACTTCAGTATATTCAAGTATACTGCATGTAGTGTCCGGGACACACCAGCACGATACCAGTGCTCCAAGGAACGCCTCCATAAATGCCATTGCACCTGTACAGGCCGTACAGGTAGCCATTAAACCTGCGTGTCCGCTCCTTACGGAAACGCCCAAATAATTAGTGTGTCCGTGTACAAGGGTCAGTGATCCTTCGGAACACTCAACAAGGGAACGCCTCCCAGAAGTGCCGCAATACCAGCCCTAAGTGCTGACAAACCTGCGTGTCCGTCCTTACGGAACGCCCAATTCATTAATGTCCGTGTACAAGGGTCAGTGATCCTTCGGAACACTCAACAAGGGAACGCCTCCCAGAAGTGCCGCAATACCAGCCCTAAGTGCTGACAAACCTGCGTGTCCGTCCTTACGGAACGCCCAATTCATTAATGTCCGTGTACGAGGATCAGTGATCTTTCGGACCATCCTAAGGGAACGCCTCCCCAAAGTGCCGCAATACAGCACTACTAGTGCTGCCCAAGGAACGCCTCCTCATAAGTGCCGCGCACCTGTACAGACTACAGGTAGCCCTATACCTGCGTGTCCGTCCTACGGAACTCCATTCATAGAGTATCCACCATTTTGGATCACTGAACCAAGGAACGCCTCCTCATAAGTGCCGTGCACTGTATTGGACCTACAGGTAGCCCATTCCACAGCGTCTCCCAACTTAGGAACGCCCTTAAGTGTGACGTACGCCGTACACTCCATTTGATTTTTTCACCTCTTTAGAAGGTGCCAATCCAGAAGTGCCACCAACTTACGGGACACTTCCCAAGTGCCACAGAGCACCCAGTCTTCTCAGACTTTTTCTCTACCACGTCGCAGAACACCTTTCCAAGTGAGTGCCACTTTCCACAGTAGGCACTCCTATTCCATTCCGTACCCTTCCTGGCCATTATTATCATTTTCATCCGAGCCTCTCCTGCAGCCTAAGGGAAATGTCTTCCCCTGCCTTCCCGCGACTTCGTTTGCCAGAGAGCTAGAGAAGCTCGGAGCCCTCATAACTCTGGGCAAGGAGGCTGGTTACACTGGACCAGCACTTGACCAGTGGATAAAGACGCAGCAGGCTGCCGCACGCCAGCAGGGAAAGCAAGCCAGAGAAGCAGAAAGGAAGGCAAGGGAAGAGGAGCGAAAGCATGAGCTCGCTCTCAAGGAGAAGGAACTCGACATCAAGCGGGAGAAGGCCCGTAAGGAGAGTATCATAGCTCAAGCCACTCTGCCAGCTTCCAGCCCTGCACTCCCTGTCTCTCTTAGTCCCGCCGTCTCATGGTCAGGCCTGACATCCTTTCTATTGTGAGCCTGGTCCTGATCCAGTGCCGGAGATAGAAATTCCTGCCGCATCCTGCCAGCCTTTACCTTTTTAACCGCCTACCTCCTCCCTTTTGGAAGAGGTAAGCCCACCAGTTAACCCCGAAATTGCTTCCGAGGGTGATTCAACGGAGGTTCCCTTAACCTCCCCACGTCACATCACTGCCAGAGAGGACTCTTCACTGTGGCCAGAGCACACTGCCAGCTTTGGTGACTCCGCAGATTCGCAACCTGTGGGGCCATCTCGGCCTTATCATCCAGTGCCACGGAAGAGGTTCTGGAACAAGTTCTGCCGAGACTGTGGCCGCAAGGGTCCACATGTCTGCCAACTATGGAGGGTGCGTGAACCACAATATTCCTGCCGTCGCAATGGCCATTACTAATCCTTCTTCTCTAGGACCCCCACAGCTAGCCCTAATAACCGTCGCACCCCTCCAAAGTCATTATCAGCCAAGCCACGTCAGAGCCTACGACGACTCTGGCGCTCAAGTCTCCCTGATACTGGAAGACAGAATTCCCAGAGGGGCTAATGTTGATAGACGTCGATTGATCACCATTGAAGGTATCAATCACATTAAACTGATCCTTCCGACCGTCCAATTGAGGGTCACTAGACCTCACTTCTCCAGAGTTGTACCCTTGCAGTTGCAAGCTACATTCCAGAGGTTACGACCTCCTCCTAGGGCCAAGACATGAAGTCTCCCTCGCATTCCAAAAAGCCTGTGGGTCCTAACCCCCACAACAAATCACTCCAAAGCAAGGAGTCATCAAAATTCTACTTCCTCTAGGAAGTATGTCCACCAACAGTCTCCCCCGTTACCAAGGAGGGAGATTGACCATTAGCAGTTCCGTTGCAAAAACCTGTAACGTAATAGGGCACTCTACTAATTGGCTAGGTGCCCTAGCAAACTACCAGCAGCGGACACTGTCCATTTTCCACAAGGCCTAGCCTTCAACAGAGACAGGAGCCTCTGTCTCCCATTTCCAAGGGCACGCTGAGAGGTATTGCACCTCCGGTACCCGTCACAGGTCCAGTCGACCTCAACTCTCTGCCAGTGCCACTTGGCAGCACTGAGCAGTGCCAAGCTCCGTCCGGCCTGGACGTAGAGCCACCACAGAACTTGACTTCTGCGCCTGGCCCCGAGCTAGTGCCGGCGCCTAACCTACCCAAGGATCCTCCTACAGGAGATCCTCCAACAGGCATGGAGCTTACTGCGGCCCATGGCCAATCCAAAGTCCATGAGTCTTCTTCACCTTCACCACTGTCGCCCGAGGATGAACCTCCGGCAGACCTCACCTTCATACCTCCTCTGGAAAACCAGGAACTGCCCGACCAGGAGTCAGCCTGGAGTTTTCCCCTTACGACAGCTGTCGCAGCAGCCGGAGTGAGGGCCTCCCCTGCAGTAGGTTCCACCTCTACGACGGTTGCTGCAGATACCGAAGTAGGGTGTTCTCCTGAAATCTTTCAGGCTACCACTGCCTCTGCTCCTGCCGGCGTTTCTCTGGCCTTTCCCCAGAGTCGGTGCCTCCGTCTACTCCTAGGACTGGTATAGCCAGGTCCTGGAGGAATAAGAAGAAGAAGAAGAAGGGACGTAACCAATCATTAACAAACTAACACAAAAGAGCCACATGCTCTCCTTGACACCTGTGCCCGAGGTACAGTGTCGCATTCATTTGCAGAATGATCCTGGCACCTACCCAGAGAAGGTAGCCAGCCTGATCTCTGCCAGTAGAACTAACCCTCTAACCCCTAGAAATTGTGATACTAACACTCATGTAAATGTCATAATTACCTCATTGCATTTCCCTCCTGGTAAATCAACCACTCATCATCCCCACGCATCATTACCTCTCATTATGTATTTTAACAGTTTTTTTTCCCCGTCGCTGAACTCTGCTGTGCGTACCACACCTCTGGAATGATTGCGTCTTCATTTAACTGTATTGAGTAGGTTAGGCTAATGATTTAGTACCAGGGCATTAGGTTAGTAGCAAGTAGAATTTTCAAGTAACCTTATCTAGGGGTAGAGTAGACTGTCGTCACAGACAACCCGTAGTTATTACTTAGGCTAGATTACATCACTACATTAAGTTAGTACACTTAGGCATCTTTGCCTATAAGTTAGGTAGGCCATTGTAGTCAGCCGTATCGCTGCTCAAAAAACTTCAAGTTAGAGGTAGAACTGGGTAGTCGAGGCGATCAACTTATTTAAGCCAAGACCTTCACGCCCAGAAAGGGAGTGAATGCCTTCTTAACAGGGGGAGCTGCTACGTCTATAGAACGCCTCGCCTTCCCAGCAGAGTTTTAGTTATATTTTATTTATAAAAGTAGCAGCCATGCCTTCTCCTGAAGCGACTGTTGTTGGGAGAGTGGGTATGTCGTAGGAATGATATTTCCGGTCTGAAGGAAGCTTAGGGTAAGAGAGGCAAGTCACAAGAGTAGCTAGGCTTCGAGATGGATTTTAGGGGACTTCTACAATAAGACCTATTTTCCTTCCTTCCCAATTTGCTGGCGTTGTGTTTACCACCTTTCAGGCAATGCTCGAGGCGGTTTTGGAAGCCCCCGTGATTCGAAAACAACCAGTATCGATCTCAGTCGGCTGCGAGACGTGATCTGGACAGAGGGTCAAATGGCCAGCCTCCCAAATTAGGCCTACCCACGACGTCCTGGTGGACCCGGACCCCAGACCTGAACAGAGGTCAGGCCGCATTCTTCTACAAGGATACACAGAATATTGCCTAAAGGTACGTCTGAAAGTGTAAACTTCAACCCAGCACCTTTTACTACCATACGACTCTTGCTAAATTCATTTTCAATTCTCATTTTTACCCCTTCTACATCAAAGCCCTTTGTCCTCATCGGGCCACGTGCTCCCCTTTGTGACTTGTTAAAGACCAAGCTTTCGTGTATACCTCAGTGAACCATTCGAGTTTACCTTCCCCAATGTTAGAGAATTAATCAGCCTTAATCAAAGCAAGAAGTCATTTTTCCTTTTATCTCGTTTAATCTGGGATTCTTTTCCAGTTCCCTGAGCCACGTGTCATGTCTTCTGCCCGCAAGTGCATTACCCAAGTGGGTATGAAAACCAGCTATAACGGCTCAAACGAGCCATCATTTACCTCTTCTCCAGCCCAGCACGGGCCTTGTAGTAAATAAATAGTTGTTAAGTAACGAGCTGAGTTTTCTGGCGACCTTCCCTCTAAAGTATTCATTAATAACTATCAGTTTACGGTAAGTTAAAGCAATTCCCTCTTTGAAATCCCTAAATTACTTCTGTTTACGTATCTAGCTTCTTCTCAAGGCCCTATATACGTAACAATATATATATATTATATATATATATATATATATATATAATATATATATATATATATATATATATATATATATACGAGTATTATACGTGTTTTCTACTAATTCAAGTTGGTTTCCGTATTAGGTGGGTCAATATGCTGCTTGACCCTCAAATAATTCTAACAAAAGCCTAACGGCAGTTTTCATTTCTATTAGATGTATTTGACATGTGAAAAAAAGTTTATTACATTTTATTG
>NC_061088.1:61359720-61392220 GCF_015104395.2 Macrobrachium nipponense
TTTATTACATTTTATTGTAAATTTTAAGGTTATTTTAATTGTGAATTTCAATTGCAGACTGATGATGTGTTGGTGACAACATGAAATGTTTCAATAATAAACAGGTGTACATGACTGTCGTCTGATTGGACACCTCTTCCATATTATATATATATATATATATATATATTATATAGATATGTATTTTAATATATATATATATATTATATATATTATATACGAGTATTATACGTGTTTTCTACTAATTCAAGTTGGTTCCGTATTAGGTGGGTCAATATGCTGCTTGACCCTCAAATAATTCTAACAAAAGCCTAACGGCAGTTTTCATTTCTATTAGATGTATTTGACATGTGAAAAAAAGTCTACCAATATGAGACACTCAGAAGTGCATGAAAAGTAGGTCACTTCGAAAATGGCTACCTACCCATTATTAAATAAATGAAAACGTAAATTAGATTACTTTCATAACCCAATTGTGAACATGTCTTTATGTATTCCAAGGACTTTCTAAAGGTTCTCTGAGCTTTTAACGATTAATAGCCTAACATCAAACATGGCGTCACTGACTAATCCAAACACTTATAGTCGACAATTAGGCCTAGTTTATATTCACTGTCCTCTAGTTCCAAAGATACATCTCCAGGCATAATATCGCATGATGTAATCTTACACGATCCACATGCTGCTGTGCATGGAAGACCATGTTTTCTACAACTGCAGTGTGGGGTTTTGCAAGCAGCTGTGCAGACTTTCTGGTGCAGCATTCATATCTGAATTAATAGGTATTAACTTTTTGTTCTCATGTCTCCAACCCCAGTCTAAAGGATCCATCAGACCCTCTCTTTCCATCCGCGTCATAATCTGATAATATACTCGGAGGCTGTGAAATTTGGTTGAGGAATCTGTTTGGGGTAGACGTTCAGGTGTCACAAATGACTTAGCACAGATCATCTTCTTAGTGAATGTGTCATATTGTAATGTACCCATAGAAAATGTGCTCTCACCACCAAGTAAAACTGCCATAGCCTGGCTGGCAGCCAATGTCAGTGGGAGTTTTATAAAGTAAGGTAAATTCCTTTGCTGTGGCAAGTAGGACTGAATCACCATTCATAAATTTTCAGAAGGCTGGAAGGCTGAATTTTTCCCAATGCCGTAAATACGAGATGAGGAATCATACCTTGTAAATGAGTGTAGGAACAACAGTTGTGTGCATAGGTCTGATCCGAGAGAACTTTTTATCTGGTTGATGGCGTATACTTTATGAGTTCCTTTTGTCTGGTTATCTGATCTGGAATAGAGAGGTTTACTCATTGATGTAGAATGATGAAGTAGTATAATCAACCGCTGTTTGTTGTACCTCTTGACATGAATTCCTCCTTCTTGCCGTCACATTCTGTTTCGTTTTGAAGTTCACAACTGTATCGTTGTTGGTTTGTCCCCATCGCTGGTGTGTGTTATCCTTAATAGAAGGACCTCCCATAACCATCGAAGATAATGGTTGCTGTACCACCATAGTGATTACTTGTAAAAGTGGCATATGACTTGGCTATTTTACCGTAGGTGTCTCCATTTTTCCCCTTGCGCTTGTGAAGTAAGGATCCTACATCAATTATATATCTATCAGTTTGCGGGATGTCATCTGGTATCAGAGCAGTTGAATCACAACTGTCAATGACATTCTTAGTTTAATGAATGACCTATGAATCAGCTTCATGTGTAGGAAACTTCCACAAAATTATCTTCTTTTTGTACTTAGTACTCATACGGGTACGAAAGGAGGAAATTCAGAAGCTATTTCCTTCCCGTATGGTTAAAAGCGATGATGATGGCGAAACTCTCTCTCTCTCTCTCTCTCTCTCTCTCTCTCTCTCTCTCTCTCTCTTCTATTAAAGATCATAACAATAATGGGCATTATTATTATTTGTGTTGACATTACCAAAAAGAAAAATAAATTGTTTAGCTGATTGTAATGTATCTTTGCTCGCATTTCACAGAAAAGCTTTAAACCAGTGTTAGTTTCTCTTTGAATAGGTTATAAATTTGGTCAGGACGAAAATGGAAGTAGGAAGAGATAAAGCCTTGTTGCTGTTGCTAACGACAATATTCAAGCATTAACTTCGGATGGACGAAAATTCAAATGAAAGGTAAATGCGCTTGTGAGAGATTATAATGTGAATACCTCGCCACGCCATGAAAAATGATTTTGGGGGAATGAGGTTACCTTAGGGTAGGAGCGGATGTGGAGCTTGCAGAGATTTTTTCTTCGAGATAAAATTCAGATGCCCTTGCTTACAAGTTTTAGCCTTTGGCATTTGCGGTGGCTGGCTGTTTTAAGCCCGGAGAGCTTTGACAGATATCCGTGAACCTTCTATCGGAGTCTCTCAACTTTTTTCTTACTTTTGAAAAGTCTGATTTGCGTATTGAGGCAGGGTTCGAGACATTGGAAACTATTGTTTTATTGTTTTATTCTCTCTCTCTCTCTCTCTCTCTCTGAAGAACAGCCAAATATTTTTTCCATGTTTGGGATTGTATATTTTACTATTTTAGAACTTTGGTAGAAACAGACGAACATTCAATTACAAGGTTGATGGCCTTTGGAGAAACTCATCGGTTGTCAAAATACTCGGATCCTGTGTTAAAGAGGAAACAAAGAAAGGTTCTGATTCCCAAATACACGCCAACGAGAATAATTTTAGTGAAGAGGAAGTTGCTTCTTCAGTTAAACCTCTGGGTTGCGTGAACAGTTTTGATAGAATGAAGATTACATCCTCGACAGAAGGACTTCCTTCTACTGACTTCTCATCGATTGTATAATGGAGGCATTATAGTGGTTTTGTGGGGATGATAAGCTTTGAAATTTATGTAATAACTGATCAGTAGAAGATAGTGTTAATGAAAGTAACATCGTAAAATAGCAGTTGAAATGGCAAAGGTGTGTGGTAAACCGTTGTCATAGAAAAATTATGGAGTTTAAAATGTTCATCAAAGATAATTATAGTATTATAATATATTTTCATTTTGGAAATAAAAGATCGGACAATGGTTTTATGCGAATGAAGTTGAGAGTCGTAAAATGGATGCTTGGAATTTGAAATGGAGGTCGTGAAATGTTTGCCCTGGAATTTAATTTCCAGCGAAGATCATTACTGGCATTATTGTGTTGAATGGTGCTATATATATATATATTATATATATATATATATAATATATATATATATATATATATATATATATATAATATATATATATATATATATAATGTATGTATGCATGTATATATGTATGTGTATACAGCTTCAGATCTCTTTTGGTAGGAATGAATGTTTCCGATAACTGTTAAAAGGCACTCTATGACTTCACCGAATATTAGAACAAAAGAATGATTACAGAAAACCGCTCAGTGCTTTTACAACTGACTGCCGGAACTAAACATGTCCTCAATGTATAGGTAGATATCAGGTGTATCAGTTTCAGAATATTTTATATATATATATATATATATATATATATATATATATATATATATATATATATATATATATATATATTTATATATGTGTGTGTGCGTGTGTGTGTGTGAGAGTATATACTTTATTGATATATCCAATGAAACATAATTATAATTAAGGAAATACTTTTCAATGCAAAATGATAATTTTATCTTGAAAACACTGCACTGGTCTCCAGTGCAGGGCAATAAAAGTAACTCGGATGGCTCTTTACTCGGCCCTTTTGGTATATAATACACACACACACACACACACACACACACACACACACACACACCGAAAGAGTTTGATTCCCGTTCCGTGATGAAAAGGCCTCTTAAAAAGCAATCTGATTTACTATTATTGCCCTGCACAGAAGCCCAGTGCAGTGTTTTAAAGATAAAGTGATCATTTTCCATTGGAAAGTATTTCCTTAATCATAATTATGTCTCATTGAATGACTTTGGAGCCTTGATTTATATTTCAGTCAGAAATTCTGTCAATGATTCAATTTTTTTATTTTATAAAATTCTTTTCAACTAAAAGACAAGTGCAAATGTCAGCTTGGTTGATGTTTTTCTGCATAAGGATGTTATAGCCAATTAATTAATTGATTGAATATTAACAGTAGATTAACTAACAGATGTCATTTTATGTATTGCCATATCTGTAAGACCAATACTTATTTCCTGTGTTTATATAAGTGCCTTTTCTTCTCTAAACCTAATTGAATATTGTGAAGGATGCAAAGGGTTTATGGCTTCGTTTTCGACCATATCAGTAGTAAAGCTTAGAATCCGTAATTTAGAGAAAAACAATTTTTGCCTTATGAGATATTGATTCTCCGACTAATCTGCTTCTGTAAGCTACGAAGGACTTTGTATTGATGTGCTTCGGATCTGTGTTAAACTACTTAAGTATTTGTTAGCGGAAACGATAAACTCCAGCTGTCTAGAACTTTACTGTTGTCTTTTCACCGCCAACAGCCACTTCAGTATAAATTTTCACAAACAGGTGCCCTGGGGAGTGGTGTCAAAGATGTCTCTTGTTTCTCTGTCGGGTATCAGATTTTTTTGGCCTCTAGTTTTAGTAGGCTCTTTAGAGGTAACGTCTTTGTTATATTTTCTTCAAAAAAATCTCTCGGTGCCTAGAGACCAATTATATGAATTTTTGAGGAGGCGGTTTTGAGTGATTGTCGTTGTCTTGGCAGGAATTTAAAGATGGCCTTTGACATTGAATGCATGTTCTTTGGTATTGTGTCGGGGAAACGCCACAACTTACTGGAAAAATATAGAAGTTGAAATTATTTCGAAGTTCGCATACGACAAAGTATAGTGACATAGATACGTTAGTAGATTCTTGTGTGTTTGTGTGGGGAATGGTGGTACATGAAAGAGCAATTTTAGTTTGTCTTTCGGAAACAGAAATCTATTATTTACTGACGGTTTTAGAAAAGAAAAAGTTTTTACCTGACGACAGAAGTCTCTGGAGTTTGAGGCTCCAAGGTTTCTTCGCCACTAACTTTTGTCATTCGAGAGACAATTTTTCCTTTTTTGGGAACCTAACTTTCTCTGTATAAGGATTTCAGACTCTTGGGTACTCGAAATACCAGTCTTGTAGATTTCCGTTTTTAATCTTCAGTTTTATCATTGTACCCCGAATTAAATTTTTTACCACTTAAGAGTTACCTTCATTATAGCTAGGCGCTACTCTTCTAACTTTTGTACAATTATGGTTTATATTCCTGATGATCTGTTCATTTCTAAAGGTATAATTTGTACACACACACACACACACACACACACACACACGAACTAATGAACGAATGAGCACGTGCTTCACACATAAATTTCTGACTTGCATCGGGGCTGAACCCTAGTCTTTCAAGTGATTGATAAATTGGAACCTAAGCAATCCTGTACCTGAGGTTTACCCGGCCAGACTGCCACCTAACATACATGGTAATTTTATCCAGCTTTCTGACCCACCGGTGAGTCAATTGGTAGCATTCATTTCATTCATATTACCCATTCAGCATGAATTAGGTAGACTAATGAACACATGAGAGGCCAGGGCATTACTAATTCATTCACAAAAGTCACAGAAGACGTTGCTGCTTAATTACTCCTGTACCTGAGGTTTTTCCTGGTCAGGCTGCCACGTAACATAACATCAACTTGCTGACCCAGCATTTCATTCGAATTACCCATTCAGTAACAGAGAGGACAGTGATGTACTACATAGTGGCAGGGTGAAGGAAGAAATTAATCACAGTGTAAGTGAAGCAAAGAAGGTAGTAAGGTATGTTTGGGAGATATGGAAGAGATTTTTATTGTCTATGGAAGCCAAGGGGAAATGCATGAAGGGATTATTGAGACAACTCTCCTATATGGAAGAGAGGTTGAAATGAATTATTTTCGTAGCATTTTTGGATTAAGAAGAATTGAAATGGGGACAAATATGGAGATACATACTAATTGTAGTAAAATGTTCAGTGAAAGTGAAAGTATGCATCAGTTCTTTTAGATGCTTTGGGGGTTAAGACGTCGAAGGTGCTAGGTGGATGAGGTTAATGAGGTATTATAAAGAAAGGCCCTAAAAATCATGGAAACGTGATAGGGCATGCACGATGTTAGTAGTGGTGTGGTTTGTGTAGGTGCTATATGTAGGATAGTCCATTGTGTCTTTTATCTTCACGAAATTATCTCCTATTAATGTCCGTTGCAGTTTTTTTTAAGTAGCCAGTCACCCTGTGTTAATGTCCATTTTGTTGTCCTTTTCATGGAGACATTCCCTGTTAAGTCAAAAGGCTCACGTTGAATTAATTGTTACCACCACATACCTCTCCCCCTCTGTAGCAGATGGTACCAGAAGGGTACAGCTTTCAGTTTCTCAGCAAATCTGCAAAGCTTTTATCTTGACCTGAGTAGCAGCTGGTGCTAATTTACAGCTTGGTGGACTGGTGTGCACATTAAAAATTTATTCAAATTTCCAACTAAAGTGCGTTGCAGTCAAGCTTTTAATGATTTTCAAGCTAGAGGCAATAATGTTTCTACCTTGACGTGGTCAGTCTTGCTGTAAAATTGTATCTCAGATTATCTTTGAGACTTGTTCTATTACACTGGCACTCTTTTATCACAGAAAGAGTGATTCGCAATTTCATCTACTGTGATGTGCAAACGAGGGTTTTGTGGAGGTTTGAGAACGACAGCAGGTCCACTGATTTCCAAGCCTGTGGAAAAGTGTTTCTGTTGTGGTGGGGTCTTCCCGCTGTGTACTTGTTGCTCAAAACCCCATATATGTAAGTTCAAACCACTCGGTGGTGCTACTGAATGGCTAATTTAGTTGTCTGGTACATGTTTATTCATATATATCACTCAAAAAAGTTATTCACATTGTCATCTACACTGCTGTGAGAGAGATGTTTCTATGAGAATATGATTGAGGTCGGTAGTGTGTAGGCATACTATCGCCATCAACTTCCTTTTATGGAGAAGAAAAGTTCCTGCCTTTGTGTTGTCAGTCTTGGATGTGAATTCATAACTGTTTGAAGGTTGAAAATTTATTCTTTCTCCCAGTTGTCAGCAACGTTACACACATAATATCACATGAAGAAATCTGTGCAGCTGTGCATGATAGTTCTCGGTAAAAAATTGCTTGGAGCTGACTGGGTACTAGTAGGTACGTACATATGGCATTTGACTTCTGAACCAGAGGAAATGTGATTTCTGTTAGTGAGATCGGCAATGCACGTGACTGATGGGGTGTGTAAGAGAGCTTTCTATGAAAGTATGCTTAAGGCTGATAACGGGGGAAGGAGTGTTTCTTTTATTGGTCATGCCAGTAACACTTGGTGGCTGTTAACTCAAAGCATCTTGGATGCAACTTGATATTTTTTTAATGACAGAAACTTGATGTCTCATTAATTTTCAGCTACGACACTGAAACACACAACACACAAACACATAATTCAAATGGGTGAGAATGGCTGTTGTAATTGTTGCAAATGTTGAGGTTTTATCAAGAGTTTACGCTTAGAAATATATAATTTTGTCCTGTCCTAGAAATGAGTTTTCACAGTAAAGAAATATCAGCAAAAGGCAGTCTCACAGATTATTTGTGCCTCTATTTTGGATTCCGTTAATGTCAGTTTTTTTCTACATTAATGGAATTGTGCTTTCGACTTGATCCCTTCTATTCAGCCGTATGCTTCATGTGTATATTTTCCTTTTCGTATTGATGGTTATATTTTGACATTTAGAGTTATTCCAGATGTTCCCAGTGGTTAGTTTTGTTTATCGTATACTTATGTACCCTTATAGAATATTTCTTACAAGTGGTCATTCTCTTGACTAACTTTAGTATGATTTATTTGTATGAAATTCAATTAGCAAGCGATTGTAGTAATAGTTTGTCGTGTCATGGTATGCTTAAGTCATGGAGTTAGTTTATTATATATCTTATGAAAAGTCTAGCCTTGAATTAAGTCCTCTTTATGGAAATCTCTTAATAATTAGTTTTTGATACTCATTACCAAAATTATTTCGTGACCTATTTATATTTAAAAGCAGCTTGTGTTATTAAAGGTGTGCAAAGTAATAGAAGCTAAATCTCTCTCTCTTCTCTCTCTCTCTCTCTCTCTCTCTCTCTCCGAATTCAAACAAATGCATTGCTTTGTATTTTGTACGAGTGGTTTTCTATAGATTTTGTTTCACGAGATGTAACAATCAGTAAGTTATTGTTTTTTTTTAATCTCAGTAAATATTCATTGTTTGTTACCGAATATTAGAAGTTTTTTCGGGTATTTGATATGTAACATTCTTCTTCTATTTCAGGTTTGTGTTAACTGTTGCTGACCCTACTTCATTTAGGTGAAGGCAGGTAAGTGTAAACTTGGCTTTCGGGATGGATTTGCTTGCCTTGTAATAAAGATGTCGAGGAAGCCAATCTCGGCGTCTGAAAATGGGAAGGGCAAGAAAGAAAAAGAGGAGAAAATAATGCAACTGACTAAAGTAGGCCAGGATCTGACACAGGATTTGGTAAATGGATGTGTATCAGTTATTCTTCCGTTCATTCACTATACTGCATCCCCTACTCCGACTGTTATTCCAAAAGATATCAAGGCGTTGTCTAACCTGAAAGTCATTACTCTTTAATAATTCTTGTTATTCTGCCTTTATCATTTTCCATTAAGTTACTGAATATTTTTTTGAATGTTCATGTCTATTTCTCGATATTCAGTCTTTGCCCTCGATACGTTTAAGGGTTTGAAAATGAGCATTACGAGACTTAACATCAATTTTGCCTAATAATTCTTTATATAAAAATGTGGATGAAATTGACGTGCCAGATGACTTGTTTCAATTGATCTTTTTATAAATTTTTATTCAATTCGGAACACTAATGTACATCGTTTTTTCATTATAGTATGGAAACATCTACGAATTCCTTCGAGGTAATAAGCTCCTGTAATGGCAGCGATGAAAACGTTCGGAAATTTATGTGGTGGAAGAGCGATAAGCAAAGGCTCTGTTATTTTCTGAATTTTAATAATGATCTCCGACTCCGGAATCGAGCAATCACCTCTCTCTCTCTCTCTCTCTCTCTCTCTCTCTCTCTCTCTCTCTCTCTCTCTCTCTCTCTCTCTCTCTCTCATTGATATTTCCAGATGACTGAGAGTTGATTGCTATCTATTTGATACAAGTCTGCTCAAGATTTTTATGAATGTAAGTTTTCTTAACATAAATATAACTTACGTAACATAAATATAGGGTGTATATTTGATGATACAAGAACGATCCATATTACATAGACGCGCGTTCTTATGTAGTCATATGTGTCAATTCTTGTGTTTTTTGCTCTGTTTTTACAGAAACGCTTTTAGGTTGGGAATATGAAGTAGTGCCATATACACATGTTATTTATTGTACCTGTATGTGTGAGGAGTTCCCAGACTCCTACTAATTCTTCCTTAAATCCTTTTGTTACTGTAAATTTGTTTTTTTTTTGTATTTTGATTATATTTTAGTAAATGAATACTCTAACATAGAGGTAAATATGAATGACTTTATTGTATACTTTAATTAGTACTATAGATATAGATATAAGGGGGTTGAGATCTCAACCACTAGAAAGATATGCATCAGCTGATTCCTAAACTGAACATTATTGGTTGGTTGTTAATTTGACCATCAGGATCAGATATTTTCTCTTTTCTCATACTCGACATCCCAAATAATTACTGAAGAAAATTGGGTTTGAGAAACTTGTCAAATCAACGTCTGACCCCCTGCTACGAAGCAATCTGAAGGCAACTTATCTGGATCCACATTTCGCTCATCGTCTGCGTGCATTGTTTTCATTTCGTGCTGTTGATCTTGGCGAGCAGTACCTCCCATAGTTTCATTTGATTTCTTAATGGCATATGGTGTTTGTCATTGGATTCGACATCCTGCCTCTAGAATACTTTCCAACAGACTCAACCAGACGAGATCCATCAATAGTAGAGCTCATTGTCACAACGTTGTCTCCAACGAACCAATATCACACTGTCACCATCATTTTGAGCTTGGTCCCTTTTTCATGATGTCCACTTTTAATATTACATTGTATAGGAATATGATTGGACCTCATTGTTCCTGTAGCATCATCACCACGACGTTTCAATTCCACCAAAAGTTCTAATGATGTAAGACGGTTGTCAACTGTAATATGATATGGCAGATCCTTTTTGTCTTTAGACATTACATTCAAAATTATAAAGACTGCTGCAGAAGATTTTCGAAATTCTGCCACAAGATCCTCATTGTATGGGCCTTTTCTTCCTTGATACAACTCGAAAGCGACCAAATACCCAAAGGCAGAACACTTCATACCCAAACTTATTGGTTTCTGAATTATGTGTTGTTTCAAAGAATTACGACTAAATTATTGTCATTGCTTCATCAATAGAAACTTTGCTGAGAAGGCACAAAACTTTCCATAAACCTTTGTGTATCTAATATCGTGTTATCCCTGAAATGCAAAAATTGCATGTAAGCTTCAAATCGGGTTATCCTCATGGAATCCTTGAACCCAGATCAGGATCATTGGACCAGTGCATCCACCTCAGAGAATAAGATGAAAATCCTGAGAACATGATTTATTTTATTATTCTACTAGGAGGACCCTCTCCTCAAAATAATTCAGACCATTACAGTTGGGTGAATTCTCTATTTAGCCCAATTTGGGTCGGGGAATATGGGGTGACTTCCAGAGTCTGGTTCTTTCACCAACTTGTAACTGAGTGCCGGCATTTATATCTTAGACGATGATAAATACTGGGCAACTTATTCTTCATTTTCATTTTCACGATTTCTAGAATGCACAAGCCGACCTTCTGCCAAAAGTTGAAAACTAGTCAAACTATCTGGGGTACCAGGTTGAGGTTCCTCATCCTCAGTCTCATCACTCTCCATTCTTACTTTTGGTAGTTGAATTCCGACAGTTATTACATAATCTAATTCATCATCATCTAACATATCAAGAGTCTGGGCAATAGTTAGTCCCTGGTTCCTGTAAATGAAAATAAAAAGCAAAAAATACAAATTACATATTGCCGATGCATATCCTCCTTGTGGTTAAGAACTCAACCACTTCACTTACTTGTCAATATGAAATAATGAGAACAATATTAGTATTTGAAAAATGCTAAATCTATATCTGTTCAACATATCCACAAATTTCATAATTCAGGAAATTCAACGACTTCACATGAAATAAATTCAGTCTTACCTTGTGCTACTTCCTTCTGCTGTTTTGCCCACATCCAACTTCAAAGACGATTTCTGACAAACTAATTCGAAAAGAAGAAAGGTAAAGGACTTTAACTATTCCTCACACAATAGTATAATTAACCGCTAGGAACTAAAGACTTATGATTTAGGGTTGTGGAGGGTATTTCCGGGTGATTGAAGTACTCCATGATTATCAATTACTGAATGTTAAAGGATATTACGTGGCCGAGAGATGGTGGTGCCCTTTAGGGTGTCAAGATCTCGTTTAACAGATTCTCGCTTTTGGTCGAGTGGAGAGTTAATCGAAGCATTTGGCATTTGTGGATAGCCAGTTTGACATCAAAGATTTATATATGAAATTATCCGGTAGTCAGGTTAACGATCTTTGATTTCCGTTTTCCCTTACTTTCTTTTATCGTTTGGTTTACAATTTTCTTTTGTCGCATGTTTTCCCAATTTTCTTTTTTGCAATTATTGTTTAAATCCTCGTTTGGGTGAACGTGATGATCCCTATCATCTGGGGGGAATGAGAAATAGATCTTATCAAATTTGATTGAGAAGCTGGGAAGTAGTGTTAATAGTTTCTTCAACACTTCCGCCTGGTTCGGTATAGTTTTTATTCGTTCCTCGTTTTCCTTCTGGACAAGGATGGAATATGATAGGTGGGCTTTCATCTTCAGCAAGCTGACTGCTCCTTAGCTTATATGAGAAAGAATAAGATTTTATGTTGGTTTTGATCTTAAAATTTTTAGAAAGCACGGGCAGTGTTTAGTATACTGAAATAGCTGATCTCATATTGTTAGTGCCAATTTCCCTTTTTTTACCTTGGTTTTGTCCTCATTAATTGTTTAATATCTGTATGCCTTCTTTGTTTGGAAGCATTTCATTCATCGTTCATAACTTTATAAGATTATAAACATGAAGTGCGATGATGAGCATTACCTTTTTGCGTGGGTCTAAACCCCGAGTCTACTACCTCCATTGCTTTATTGCAGGAATGAATATTCAATTGGTATGACTGTTTAAATGTTGATATATTCAGCAGGGTTTCATTTATTAATTGAGAATGACAAACGTCGTATCTGTGATTGGGGATTTTCATGATTTCATTTTCAAGTCTCAGATTTTGCCCCCTAAAATCATCGCTTTCATGCTGCAGAAGCATAGAAAAATATATTTCTGTGTAAGAGAATATTTCTTCTGTGTAAGAGAATATTTCTATGGTAGATAGTGCGGTATTAGTATGCACAGGAACCTAAAGGAATCTAAAGATTCGATATGATTGTCGAAAGCGTTTGTTTCCAGGCGTGTCTCGTATGTTCGATTCTTAGTTTTTGAATATCACCGTATCTTGGCCCAGACCTTGCTCTTGAAGAACTAGAATTATATGTACAAGTTTCGATTCATATGGTATTTAAAGATTCACGATAACATTAGCCATTATTTTTGGTTACTTTGATAACTGATTGCCTTGTATTCTTTTCATAAAAGATAAAAGCAATTTGAGGGAAGACTTGGAAAATGACACTTGCTTGAAGGGCAGAAATCTCAGGGAGGAAATAGGAGTGAATAATTAAAAGCATCATCTCACTCGTAGGTTGAGGGAACTGTAAATCGAGTCAATCATTCCTGTGAGGTGAAGAGGAAAGGAAATGGAGGTATATATGTGATTTGTAATGAGGCGAAACCAAGTTCCTCCGCCGTGAGGCTAGACAACAGAGGCTGCCGGTGATGGAATCCTTCCTTCACGAGTGATTAGTTTCCCTGATTGAGCACCAAAGGATTGCAGCTCTCGCAGGTAACGACACTGGGAGGTCCTTCGTTTGGATCCCAACAGTTCCTACTTGGAGAGTATCGAGTCTTTAATCATCAATTGTAATTCAACTGTATTTACAGTTTCTCTGCTGAAGTACAGCGTTAATACCTTAAGCAAATGTAAGATACGTATTGTTTTTTTGTTTTGTTTTTTAATATTTGCATCGTTGACTTCGCGTGCTTGGAGGTGCACTGATAAAAACCAGAGCATGCTTGATACTGCTTTTATTCCTCACTGCGAACATGTTCTCTTAAAGGCAGCTTTCGTAGTTCAATGTATATTACTTCATTGTTAATGGGGTCGCTCATAATTTACTCTATAATGCTAATGACTTCTCATATCTTACTTAGTTTACCTAAGTTTGTATTGCCTTTGGCAAAATGTATCCTAAATTTTCTTCCCGGGAAGCTATAACTCTTAGTAATAGAATTTGGAACTTGGGAGTTATAAGTTCGGAACCAGATAATTGCATTACACCCAGATACCTCGAGCATTGGACGCTGGAGGGCCTCCCTCCCCCACCATCAATTTGGTGTTTTAGTTAACGCAGACCCGCAGCTTCGAACTAGTTGCCTCTTTTGTATAGTATTATTTGCCCTCTTTGTTGTTTAGGCACTTAGTTTGGCAGTCTCACAATTAGTAATTTTCACATTTCATTTTTTCATTCACGGAAGAGGATACATCAGACAGTAACATTTTCATGCCCTCATCTGAAAGGTTTTAGTTTCTCTTTGATTGTTGTTGTTGTTTGAGATTAAGCTGGCCTTATGCCAGCACGGGCTCTTGCTGACAGAACAGCCCGTATGTCATATGAGGATTTTGCAGGTGGAAAGATAAGTTTTAAAGGATATGAGGTGAGCCTTTATTTATGATCTCCATGGAATGTGCAAGTGAAATGATAGTTTTCAAAGGTGAAAGGATAGGTGAACAGGCAAGGATACAAACCCCTTTAAACCCTAAGGTACCCATTAATAAGAGAAAAAGATTGATAGTAGCGGGTCCTGGCGAGTCAGAGATAGCCTGTAATGAAATAGAAAGTTATCGTCGTAGGAAAACGGAATCTCGTTGATTTCTGTCAAGAAATCATTTGGTTAACCTCGATAGTCAGACCGTGTTATTTCCACTCGTATCTTAAGGCCTGTTTAGACGAGTGGGCGTGATCGACAGGGAGAGCGGTGGGCGGGCACATTCTGCCGGGCTTACTCGTGAGTGTTTTCCACACGGTAGTTGACGAATGGGTGGACTTGCTCGACGATGCCAGTATACTGTCGAGTGTACCGGTGGCTAGTATTGCTCAGATAAAAAACTGTTGCGCTACATAATAATTTGCATATGTATAAAGTCAAAGACGAGAGTGTAGTGCAAAGATTGGCTAAATACGAGAGATTTTTACGGGAGCCATACAACAATAGTACGTAACTACAATATGCCTATGAACATGATTATAGAAACTACTATATGAGAATGAGTGTAAGTACATTCCAACATATCCACCGATTCCATACACTCCTACCAAAGGTCTGGAGCCATACATCCGAAAACAAGATACAAACATGCGACACAGCAAAATAGCGGAGGCTCCTTCGAAGCAACGCTGACATTATTTAGCGACAGAGAGAGAGAGGAGAGAGAGAGAGAGAGAGAGAGAGAGAGAGAGAGAGAGAGAGAGAGAGAGAGAGAGATATGGGAGGGTGATTCGAGGAGACATAAAGACATTAACTAAAAAGAGAGAGAGACTGGAATTCGAACAGAAATGAAGTAACAACTACTAAAACGGTCTACGAGAGAGAGAGAGAGAGAGAGAGGAAGCAAAATTCCCTAATGAACAGCTTCATTTTTTATTTCATAATGGCCTTGAAGAAAAGCTGGATTAAACAGGAATATTTTTGTTAAGCCAATCAAATAAATGTTTGTCATTCAGTCACAATTTGTATTTTACTCTGGGAACTATAGAATAGTTCAAGATATTTGGTGTCAGGATAGAGAGCCACGACTGCATATGCATGTATTAGTGTATGTATTTATATTATATATATATATGTATGTATATATAAATATAATGTATATGTATAAATAAAGGCAAAAGCCACGAAGGAAAGTGAAACAATGGGGTAAGCCAATGTTTCTCTTCCCTTCGTGACTTTTGCCCTTATTTATACTACATTCATCACATTCCAATTTTTTTATTCAGTTATACATGTATATATATACTGTATGTATATGTATATATACATAAATACAATATAGATATATATATATATTTATATGCCTATATACATACCAGAATATGTTACTATATACAGTTTATAGTTACATATAGTATTATATTATGTTAATATTAATTATATTTATTTGTATCAAATTGATAAGGCCTTTGCTCACTCAAATTTGCTTATTTATGTAAGATCCAGTTACATAATCCATTGTGTTCTTTATTTGCTTGTATACTAAATGCCAAGTCATGTTCAAGGTACAAAGATCTATTATAAAACGGTCTTTTTAATTTCTATTTTATGGGACCCCTATGATAACATAAGTCTGTCAGTGTCGTACCTCCAGTACTTGCCTCAGATCACTGGGAACCGATTGGTGATTTCGCTCAACACGGGCACGCTGGTTTGCCCGGTATATGAGCCCGATGACATGCTTGCCCGCCGATCAGGCCCGCTCGTCTGAACATGCCTTTATAAAGATTTGAATGAGAGAGAGAGACTTTAAAATTTGGCGTAATTCTTAGCTAATGGTTAACTACAGATACAAATATAATGTTCTTATTGTAATTTTCGAGACCAGACAAAGGGTTAAAGCCGCCAAGACAGAATTTATAGGATTCTAAGTCAAATGCTGTGGCACATTATTGAAAGTTGGGTTGATTTGTGTGAAGTTACGCATGGATGGGCGGGTTAGAGGAGTAATTATTTCTTTAAATAATCGTAAAGGTGATAGAGGAAACTGTGGTTATTATATGAGCTTAACATGACCTAGCATATCAGGGAAGGTGAGTGAATGGGGATGGGAGGCAAAAGATATGAGCACATAAGTGTGGTTGTCGTTAAGGAAGGGAGTGTTTGGTTCAAATGTTTATGACAAAGTAATGACAAAGAGCTGTTTGTGGCATACGTAAATTCAGAATATGTTTATGACAATAATTGACAAAAATGTTGTGTGATGGCTGTTAGGATGTGTGATATGGAAATAATATTTTGAGACCTGTTAAGAGTTTTAGTAATGGAAATAGTGGGGTGGGGTATATAGATTGTACAAATATGTTTGAGAAATGGATAAGTTATATTTCCATAGGTGTTTAATACTTGTTCGGATGCGAAAAGTCAGAATATCTATTTACATTAAATGTAGATGTGAGGTTATTGGATGAGAAAATTGGTCGTGAATAGAGTATGGAATAACTAACGTTAGCAGTTGATACAGTGCTGATTTTGGGTAGCGAAGAGAAATGCAGAACTTAGGGGAAAAGTCTGGAAGAGTTTGCAAGAGGAAAATATCAAAAGTAGATCAGGTCAACGTAAACTAGAATGATGGTTAAGTAAATGTTCATATAAATGGAAGAGTTTAAATCTTACAGTTATTTTGGAATAATTGTAATAGAGGTTGGAAGATGGGAGAAGAGGTAGATACTGGAACAGGCAAAGCAACGAAAGCTGCAGGATGTGTAACAGTAGAATAACTGAAATAGCGAATGTAGTCCATCAAAATTGGGTTTTTACGTCCAGGGTTTTTATGTTGGGTTTTGATGTTCTTGTGACTCGGGTGAATATTCTCCATGTTCAGCAAGATCGTTGCAACGAAGACAGCTATTTTGATATTCTTTTCAAAAAAAGAGTCCCTGATGATGGATCTATCGCAATCTCTCCCTACAACGTAGATGCCGTTATCGTTACTCCAGTTTACATAGGTCGTTTCATCAGTCGCCAATTTGCAGTTAGAAGGGCCCCATTAATGCTGAGTGGGCTATTTACCTGCGATAAGTAGCCTTTAGTCGACAGTTCATTCTTGTAAGAAGTATCCGTGGTTATCAAACTAAGTGCATGGGACGGATGGCTGAAAATTTATTTCTAGCTCAAAGAAAGGAAATAATATTGATAAATGTATGTTGAGGTTCATCACATGAATTCAGAGTAGTGGTCAATTATTTCTAACCTTTCGGGAAGCAAAACTGCTTGAAATTTCCCGTCACTTGTTATATTCAGTCGTCATTTTCGTATATTGTTTGTTTATTCAGTTCTCTTAGTTGAATTTGGTCACTAATTTCTCTTGATATCACTGCCAGACCATCCCGCTCATTCTCTCCCCCACCCTTACCACACTTGCTTTGAATTTTCTGCTAAATTTTATTTCTGTCCTATCAATACTTTTGTACCTCAAAGACCCTCCTAATTGAAGTCCAACCTCATTTTGGGTGCACTGTTCATTTTTATTAGAAAATAAGAAGAAGAATTTATGCAGTGAATCAATGAATGTATATTTGTTTGAACTAAATTTAGACAGATACATAAGTATGCTATGAATGAAAATGTAAAGCCTTAAGGTTTCCATTGAGCAAAAGCTAAACATAGATATTGCGCTGTCACACAATGCCCACCTAATTCAGCATACATAATTATGCAATGAGAGCCCAAGCTGATTGGCTACTGATAACTCTGGATGTAGACTTATGCAAAGCTCGCTCTCTCTCTCTCTCTCTCTCTCTCTCTCTCTCTCTCTCTCTCTCTCTCTCTCTCAAAATAAAAATAAAATTAAAATCTCTCATCCGTAGCTTATAGCCAGACACAACCCCTTACACACCACCACCACCACCACCGCCACAAATTCCTACCTCAAAGGGGCGATGACGTCGAGTGCCAAGGAAATCAATCAAGACCTTGAGCAAGAACTGAACACGGGACCAAACGCACTGGGAAGACATATTTTGCTTTGTGCAGCATTAGTAAACTTTCAGACTTGATAAATTTGGCAATACTTGTCAAAGGATTTATGCAATATGATTTTCTTCTTCAAATTTTTTAGTTATTGATAAAGCTGTTTTAGGCATCCTCTTTCTGGTGGTGTTCAAATTCCTTTCCGCAAGTGCCGACGTCATCAGTCACATCGTGAACGTTGTAGATGTCGTTTTCATCAGTCCTGAAAACATTTCTTTTTCTTTTTTTTATAGATTAACTTTTTGTGGATATCAGTAACACACAACATGTGTGTGTATACATACATATAAATAGATAAATATATTGCATGTATTTTGCTATATATATATATATATATATATTATATATTATATATTATATTATATATATATAGATATAGATATAGATATCTATATATATATATATATATATATATATATCTATATCTATATCTATATATATATATATATATATAAGAGAGAGAGAGAGAGAGACGAGAAGAGAGAGAGAGAGAGAGAGTGAGAGAGAGAGAGAGAGAGAGAGAGATCATGATCAACAAAAATTAAATCAACCTCGATATATTTGATGCACGGAATTCTTATTTTCCTACTTTCCTAAACGTTTTAGATGCGTTCTATGATAATATCTTTACAAGGAAATCTATGAAGAAACTTCTGGGGTGAGCGGTCCTGATCTCATATCCCCGAGAATCAAATTCCGACCCTTTGCCATGTCCGAATTGGATTCTTGTGGATGTAGGATCGAGACCTCTTGCTCCAAAATAACATTTTCTTCATGTATTTCCTCCCAGACTTTTTTTTTTTTTTTTTTTTTTTTAAAGACAGAGCACCTATATGAACAATAAAGGAAAATAGGAAGTTAGAAATAGCATGCGGCAAATATACATCTGTATTTTTTTATTTAAGTTTTTGTTGAGTTGAATTGAATGTAAAATTTAGGCCAAAGGCCAAGCACAGGGACCTATGAGGTCATTCAGTGCTGAAATGGAAATTGACGGTAAAAGTTTTGAAAGGTGTAACAGGAGGAAAACCTCACAATTGCACTAATCATTTGTTAGGAGAGGGTGGAAAGTCAGATGAAGAGAGAAAATGAAAGGAAGTACAGTAAAAAATTAAGTTTTTGTCAGCCTTAATTATAATCATACTTTTATTTGTTGAATCATATTCTTGCATAGAATGCTCATCAGCTGTAAGCTGAACCCCCTACAGAAATTGCATTGTTCACGTCATCTTGTACGTACTCTCGCATGTCCTAGATATTAACGCCCATCCTTTCGAACACCTCTTTCTCAACATCTATCCAACCTCTTAGGTCTCCCTCTTCCCTTTCCTTTTAACAAATCTCATTTCTCACACTACTAGATCATCGTACGTTGCGTATGCTGCACACAATTTATCTCAATATCATCATTTTATTAGAATTATTTTCCCTTACTTTACTTCCATACAGAAGAGTTATCTCAGGAAGCCGTTCTTATATTCCCACCTAGGCTGCCATAGAATATAAAAGTCTACCTTTCCTACTTTTTGTGAGTCGCCTTTTCTCGCATCACGCCACCGTCCTCAATAATTATCAGCTGTTTCCGTTCATCCACCATCCATATTGATATTTACAGCTTTGTCTTCCTTGTGTGCATTTACTTCTGTACCCATACTTGCACAGCTTTCCTAAGTTGAAGCTCTTCAAACTTGTACTAGTTTCTACGCTTTTCTTCACTATCGGCAGTTCTCAACACCCTGCAAGTACTTCTCCATTATTTCTTTTCAAAAGTTGTGTCTGGGTTCATGTACGCCACTGGCAGCTTTTTTCCTTTACTTTTCAGCCTTTCATATAATTCTTTCATAACAACCACTTGACCTGTATACCTAGTTTCAACACAAATTGTTCTTCCCCACTCAGTCCTTCTGTCATCTGTCTTTACTTTCTCAATGAAAATCTTAAGACATACCTTCCCTGGTGTAGTATGTGTTTGCTACCAAGCGCAGTCCCATTGACTTTTGGTGATTTTCTATTTGTACATCCTCAGATGTCACTTTCACAAGCATTCTCAGCTTTGCATGCACCCTTTCCCTTATTGCACCCCTTATCTCTACCTTTCTGCTCTTCTCTTTATTCAGTAATTCTTCAGAATACTTGATCCTTTTACCCAGAACTGTATATACTTTAAACATCAACTTCCCCTGTACACCTTTTACTCTGAGATACCTTTTTGTTCATAACCCTTGTTCTCAGCATTTACATCCTTGAAGAACAACGTTATATGTTTTCCTATGCTCTTGCTCACCTTCTCCCTTCTATTATTATTATTATTACTTAAATTTTTTCTCACCTACTTGCTATCTTCACTA
Source organism: Macrobrachium nipponense (assembly GCF_015104395.2). Lineage (NCBI taxonomy): Eukaryota > Metazoa > Arthropoda > Malacostraca > Decapoda > Palaemonidae > Macrobrachium > Macrobrachium nipponense. Next base: position 61,380,085 of record NC_061088.1, read on the forward strand.
CCCTGACACCAGTTCTTTTTCATTCTCGCTTAGACATTCATATACATTTCTGTTCTGTCATGCAGCTTTATCTTGATTTTCTTTTCTGTTACTATCCACTACTTTTATCCCCTCTTCCTTTACCCACAAAAAACTCTAGTGCATTAATGATCCATTCGTGGATTTTTAGAAAAATTCTGTTCCTTCCACCACCTTGATTTTAACCGTAGCTCACAGTTCGTGCATTTATTCTTGGTATGCTTTTTTTTTTTCTTCTCCCTTATCCAAGTCGATGCTTTTTCATCCCATTGTTTCTTAGCAGCCAGACCACATTTAAATCCCTCCTTTCCTGTTGGCTAATCTTTTTACTACTTCTAGTACATATCTTGGGACGTTACATATTTTGTCCTAGCAGTCCGTCTCAGTTTACCTTACACCTTTCTCCTTACGCCTACAGTGTGTCTTGCCAGGTGTATTTTAGAACTTTAATAAAGGTTTTGTAATCATAGCAGCATCTCTTTGTTCTAGCAGCATTGCTGTTTGTCTCTTACCTTTGATATTTCTCTTGTATAGTCCCTTCTCTCCTGGCCTTCCAGTTTCACTAACGGTGATCCATATTTCACCTTTCCTTCAGAAGCAAATCCTTGGCGATCTCTGAGAGTAGAAATTTCATTCTTGTCTGATGGACCTGCTATTATGATAATAGTAATTAACCGATAAGATTTCCCAAGTCATATTTGCCTTGCAATGACGCAACTACTTATCCTGGCGCTTCTTGCCAAAGGAAAGCCCATGTGGTGGAAAATGCTATGCTGGGTGTTATTATTATTCAAACAGGTGTTCTTCAGATTATGTCTTTGCATTGAAAAAGTTTTCAACAATCATATGAAAATAATGTAAATATTAGCTAATATTTTTTCAATTTCACCCAGGTATCCAATCAGACTAAACTATAGAATATAGTGTGTTTAAATAAAATACATACAGCACATTATTATATTCATTTTTAAAGTTGTTTTGTCCACATAAATGAAACCTGTATAGTATAAACATTCACCACAGTGCTGCACTAGAGGTTTAGTTTAGGATAATTATTTAGAAGTTGTCCTTGGGTATATATATCCAAGTTCAACTTCTAAATAATTATCCATAAACTAAACCTCTAGTGTAGCACTGTGGTGAATGTTTATATTATACAGGTTTCATTTATGTGGACAAAACAACTTTAAAAATGAATATAATAATGTGCTGTATGTATTTTATTTAAACACACTATATTCTATAGTTTAGTCTGATTGGATACCTAGGTGAAATTGAAAAAATATTAGCTAATATATACATTATTATCATATGATTGTTAATTATTTAGAAGTTGTCCTTGGGTATATATATCCAAGCTCAACTTCTAAATAATTATCCATAAACTAAGCCTCTAGTGTAGCACTGTGGTGAAAGTTTATATTATACAGGTTTCATTTATGTGGACGAAAGAACTGTAAAAATGAATATAACCATGTGCCGTAAATCTTTTATTTAAACACATAATTTGTCGAATGCAAACTGCAAATAACAGCAATGTTACTGCTTACTATGAGATTTTTATCAAAGCATAGGATATAAGTGAAAATTGGTAAGTGCATATTTTATAACTACCTAAATTCGATAGTTTTGATATTTATAAAGTAAAATGAAGTCGCCGATGCTGGAACCGAGGAAATCGTAGAAAAGCATCCAAAAACCATTCGTGACGTGAACATAATATGACGTCATGAGGCTCCGCCCATCCACTAGGTAGACAGTAAGTCACTTAACACAGTCTAGGTTTCAACAATTTCGATAATGGCCAGCAGGATATGGAATTGTCCTCATGGTTATAAGAATGCATTTGTGCTACAGCTTGGCACTTTGTGTACAAGCGAGAAGACCCGGGGCAACATGTACTGTAGCGTGAACAGGTATTTATTTCTATAATGGGTAATGGTTACTTGGCAACAATCTTCTCTTGCTGCTACAAATAGAAGGCTATAGTGTCGAAACCTGAGGTGAAAGAAGGCGGATTGTCTTTTTGTATGGCCGCCCTGAATAAGATGTAGATCTAACAAATGAACTACAGACGGGTTCATTATGTGGATGAATTACATACATTGAATTATTTGTAAAGTAGAAACAATACGAATATCAAGAAAAGGTCTACTCACTTCCTCCTAAGTCCCCCATGTAGGCGGAGCTTTGTCTACCTCCATATTGCGTCAGCAGGTGAATTTCGGTGATGTGCAGGCACCTCTAAGATGCGTCATCGCCTACGTAGTTAAGCCAGGTGGGAGGCAACCCCACCCAATTGGATGAACTTTGTCTCTCTTTGTCTTTCTTGGCCTTTTTCCCAACAACTGCTGTAGAGGTTGCGATGAAATCTCCTCATCTAATAATACTAACAATAATAATAAAATTATTGAGTATGATAGTGCAATCAAAGGGACGATAACAAATCCTGTTCGCCATCATTGATATCGCTTAAGCCTAAGATGGGTACTAATATCAGTTAGTGAATATGTCATCGGCAAGTGGGCAGAGCCACAGTGAAGAGACGTCTTCATTGTGGATGGAGCCTTGTGACGCCATAGGTTAACGTCACTATTGTGTTCGAAACCCTTAACTGCGATTTTGATGGCTTTGGCGATGTAAACTCACTTTTACTTTGATAATTACCAGAATTATTGAACTTGGGTACTAAATAATACTTGCAAAAATTAGGTAGAGTTATAGAGTATACACTTGCCAACTTTCACCTTTATTCGATGCCCTGATAAAAAGGGTATGCCGAAAAACGTGTTCCGTCAGCTCTGAATCCTTTAATAGATTTTTCATATATAAGTTGGAATCTCGATAAAATCCATTCGGAAGAGAGTGCATATGTTTGCAAGTTTCTGTGTGTTCGGGTTTAGGCAGGAAGGAAATCGTAACTTGGACAACTGTGTTTTTAATTCGTTGGATATGAGCCTTTACTTCTTTACCCGATTTTCCTTTCGGCCGTTATTGCAACCCAGCGTAATGGTAGTATTGGTACCAAGGTCTTTCCGTTTAACGCCGAGAGTATTGATGAAATACCAAAATGCTTGCTGGTGTTTGCGGAATGTTTAAGGAGTACAACCCAATTTAATATGTCTTTTCCACCCAGCTATTTATAATCCTTCAGTGCACTCTTGCAGTTGAAAGATTTGACAGAGGCCGTGCAATGCAGTGGCTAAATCCACCCAACTAGAAACCAATTTTAAAATGTTAGCGAAGCATAAAACAAATATTTCATTTCCGTTTGAAAAGCCGTTGTGACCTTGAAAGAAGAGGGGGGATCTTTTGGATGAGAGTATAATGTCAACTATTTTTGTTATCCGTTCAAAAGAAGATGAAAACATGAATAACTTGAATGAAGGAACTTGGCTTTGAGTCATAAGATAAAGTCGATCCCTAAGAGGTTTAATGCGTCCAACTCATAATACAGATCCTAAATACAATATGTAAATGGCACTTACTTATACAAAATTCTTGTTAAAATAATCATTATGCTACAAGTATATTGCATTTTCATCACTTATGTACATCTGATTATATTGATAGGTTTTGTTTTTTAAATAGCTGAATGATTCAGTCTTCAAAACAATATTGTTCGGAGAAAACTAAAGCATTTTGATATTCCTAGAAATACTTCTACTAATTCCATCGTAAGGCAGGAGGTGCTTTGAACGACCATTTAATGTTCTTGAGGTCTTTGTTTTAACATGATACCTTCAATCGAATTATAAATGTGGTACGGGTACTGAATAACCTAAGGATTCCACTTCTAGGGCATTAGACCAAACATTCATAAATCAGTCTTTCTGTCAATCCTAATGCGGTATGATTCGATCCCATTTAATTTAGCTTCCTGTAAATCTCTCTCTCTCTCTCTCTCTCTCTCTCTCTCTCTCTCTCTCTCTCTCTCTCTCTCTCTCTCTCTCTCTCTACATCCAAAAATATGCAAAAACCTAAAAGAAGGAAAAGGATGTAAGTTCAACAAAAATGTAAATATCTGCACCCTGTAGCCATGAATCAAAATCAATTAAATAATTAAATCCAAAATAGAAAAGAAACAAATTAAGAAAGGAACAAAGAACATGAGGTGAGCGTAAAAAAACAAGCCATCATCGTGCTATGGAGTGTCGGCAATGAATTTACAAGCATCGGCTCCAAGATACAGTTCAAAAGACAAGTACTGTATATAGGATGCTAGGGGATGGTGCAGATACGGAGAAAATTGGAGATTCATACACAAAATGAATAATTATGAAGAAGGAAGATCAAATATATTGGAAAAGTTGGATTTTTTAATGTCAGAATTTCTGGAAATGAAGAAAAGAACAACATACCAGAACAGGAAAGAGACATATGAAAATCCTTATTACCCATATTAAATGAAGGAGATAACATGCAAACCATCATAGTGATGAATGCGCAGGGTTTAGTTACAAGTAACTCAAAAAAGAAAAATAAGAGTTCTTAGAAGAACTAACCCAAATTGAAAAGAAAATTGATATAATGAATATAAGTGAAACCTGGTATTCCCAAGAGAATGGTAATGATGATCAAATAAAAGGATTTCAAACTTATAGATCAGATAGAAAAAATAGGAATCAAGGGGGAACTGCAGTACATGGGAAAGACATAAAACAAGGAAAAATATATGAGAAATATAGTAACTCAGAATGTGAACTAATAGCGGTAGAATATGAAACTGAAAAATTAATGAACATAGTAATGTATAGACTCCCTAATACTGAAGAGTTTGACACAATAATAGAAAAATTGGATGATATATGTTGAAGTCACAAGGACTGGACTATTCTCCTATCTGGAGAATTTAATTTTCCTTTCGTAGATTGGAAAGAAAGAATAGGAGATTGTGGTTTTATTTGTGCATATAAAAAAGAGAGTAATAGTAGTGCAGAAGATAAGAGGCAATTCGAAAAGCTATTAGATATGCTACTAGAATACAACATTCAACAAATAAATCACCTGCCAACAAGAAAGGAAAATACTTTAGACCTAGTATTTTTGAATCAGGTGAATTATGTTAAAGAAATAATAGTTTATAATGCTAGTATTTCAGACCATAATGTCATAGAATTAACAGTCCATTCCAAAGCAAGTGAAAACAGAGATAAGCAAGAGACGAAAAAGTGGGATGGATATGGAAAATACAATTTCTACAGTAAAAATATAAAATGGTCAGAAATAAACTAAGAATTAAACAAAGATTGGGATAACATTTTCGTAAATACGGAGATATTAAATAAAATATTAGAGAAAATAGTGGATAAATATATACTGAAGAAGAAAAGTAAACATCAGTCTTGCATACCAAGAGACAGAAGGATCTTGTTCCAGAAAATCAGGAAGTGGAAAAAAGGTCTTGCACAAGAAAAGAATGCTTGAAAAGTGAAGGAACAAAAATGTAAGATAGAAAATGAAGAACAAAAGATTAAACAATCAAAAGAAAATGAAAAACGGGACTTGGAAGAAAAAACCCTAGTAAATATCAAGCAAAACCCCAAACTGTTGTACTCATATGCGGAAAAAAGATGAATAAAAGAAGAATAGAAATAGGCCCTCTAAGAATTGAAGGGAGATTAAAGAATGAAAAAAAGGAAATATGCAACATATTGGCAGAAAGATATAAGAGAGAATTTACCCCTAGAATTGATCATTAAGATAATGATACAGAAATAAAGGATGAAAATAGTGAATATTAATCAGACACAGATATTAATGAAGCCAATATTGTGCAAGCTATTAATGAAATTAAAAATGGAGCAGCAGCGGGGCCTGATGGTGTCCCTGCTATTTTGTTAAAGAAAGTAGTTCATTCTATCGCAAAGCCCCTTGCAATATTATTAAGACAAAGTGTAGATACAGGCAAGATTTATGATGAGCACAAATTAGCATATATTACCCCTACTTTCAAAAGTGGATCAAGACTAGAGGCAAGTAATTATAGGCCTGTGAGTCTAACATGCGCATATTATGAAAGTGTATGAAAGGGTAATAAAGAAAAATATCCTGAAACATTTAATAAAAAAATAATTTGTTTAATATAGGACAACATGGTTTTGTAACCGGAAAAAGTACACAAACCCAACTGTTAGTCCACCGTGAGAACATATATAAAAATATGAAAAACGGTAAAGAAACAGATGTGGTTTATCTAGACTTTGCAAAAGCTTTTGACTTGGTAGATCATAATATATAATAGCGAAGAAAATTAGAAAACATAGTATAGTGGACAAAGTAGGAAGACGGTTAAAAGAATTTTTACACAACAGGAAACAGATAGTTATTGGAAACGATGAGAAATCGGATGAAGCTAAGGTAATATCCGGTGTGCCACAAGGTACGGTGTTAGCTGCATTGCTGTTTGTTATTATGATTGCAGACATAGACAGTAATGTAAAGGAATCGGTAGTGAGTAGTTTCGCCGATGACACAAGAATAAGTAGAGAAATTACTTGTGATGAAGAAAGGAACGCGCTACAAAGAGACCTTAACAAAGTATATGAATGGGCAGAGGTAAATAGGATGGTATTTAACTCTGATAAATTTGAATCAATAAATTATGGATATAGAGAAGGAAAGCTATATGCATATAGGGGACATAATAACGAGAAAATCACAAATAAGGAAGCAGTTAAAGACCTTGGTGTGATGTTGAATAGGAACATGTTATGCAATGATCAAATAGTAATTCTATTGGCAAAATGTAAAGAAAAAATCGGATTGTTGTTACGGTACTTCAAAACAAGAAAAGCTGAACACATGATTATGCATTATAAAACGTATGTTCGTTGTCCACTTGAATATTGCAATATGAAATGGTACCCACACTATCAAAAGGATATTGCACAAATGGAGAGTGTACAAAGGTCCTTTACAGCTAGAATAGAAGAAGTTCAGGATCTTGACTACTGGGAAAGGCTAAAGTTTTTTAAATTATATAGTCTAGAGAGGAGAAGAGAACGCTACATGATAATTCAGGCATGGAAACAGATAGAAGGAATAGCCGAAAACATCATGGAGATAAAAATATCAGAAAGAGCAAGCAGAGGTAGATTAATTTTGCCCAAAACTATACCAGGAAAACTAAGGAAAGCACACAGAACATTAATCCACTACGCACCAGCATCGATAATGCAGCGTCTATTCAATGCGTTGCCAGCTCATCTGAGGAATATATCAGGAGTGAGCGTAGATGTGTTTAAGAATAAGCTCGACAAATATCTAAGCTGCATCCCAGACCATCCAAGATTGTAAGATGCAAAATATACTGGAAGATGCAGTAGCAACTCTCTGGTAGACAATAGAGGTGCCTCACACTGAGGGACCTGAGGCAACCCGAACAAGATGTAAGGTCTGTAAGGGTAAGGTAAGGTCTCTCTCTCTCTCTCTCTCTCTCTCTCTCTCTCTCTCTCTCTCTCTCGTATCCCAGCCTGGAAAACTCAGTCTTACAGTACATGCGCATTTGTAGTGAGCATCTACGATGATGCAGTAGTCGTAATGTTGTTTTTTTATTTGGTTTCATTTTCTTTAACAGCAATCTGATGGAAGAATGTTAGAATGCGAAACGAAAGTCATCTGGTCTCTCCACGTGAAATTAAATTTGTTGGTAACAGAATGTTGCTCCAAGACAAGTAACATCGTGTCTCGTTTCTTTTATTTCAATTCGCAAAGTAATATAGCATTGGAAATAGCCATGCCTTTTAGTTACGTTCGTATTTTATTTCGGTATTTATACACGGCGAATGTTAATTTGTATTCCGTTATTTTCTTCAGTTAAATAAAATAATGGAATACCTTTGTGTTTTAATTTGTGCCTGATCTCAATAATATGTGGAGAGCTTAAGGATCGCTAGCGAGATTAGGGAATGGTGAAGCTTATCACAAATGGCTCCGTTATGGTACTGACCTGGTCGAATGGTAATTAGGCCTCTGTGTATAATCCATCATCGTGATTTGGGTAATTATATGTGTATTTATACCCTATGTTTATTAATAAAATCATATTGAAAACGGGGTAAAATCAGGACCGATTTATCATAAGTGTTTGTAAAAATATTGTCCGAGTTTATTGGAGATATGCGAATTTAAATGAGTTTTTAACGATATTAAGAGTGGCAAAAGTTTTATGGTGAAGCATCTGGGGAGGATTACAGAGTCCTTTGAAGCTGGAGAAATTTCTCAGGAATGAGGCGTCCATAATTCACTGTTTGAAGAAGACTTTTATTGATTGGAAGCAGGGGTTTCCGCCAGAATTATAAGAGCCTAATTATGCTGTTTTATATTCATTTCTGTTCCCTTTGAGGTCGGTTTGGTACGGTATGTTTTCAATGCTTTTTCGCTTCTACGTATGTAGGAAAAATGCATATATTCACTTTGAAGATCATGAAAAAATTATCAGAGAAGCCCTTTAAAACACCCGTAATTGATATGATCATTAATTCAATCTTTTCGCTGCAAGTTTGTGGATATGTTAGTGAACCTTCCGCCCAATTTATGAAAGAGAGGGGAGTTTGGTCAAAGGTTTAGTTGTGCATTCCGCTTATGTTTGGGAAGTCTGCGAGGTTGCTCCAGGGCTGTTACCCACCATTCCACACAACTGCCAATGAGTAACAGCGTCAGTTGGGGTCAGTAGACACCTGCCTTTAGTATAATACCATCAGAGTTTGTATTCAGGTTCTTATCATGTACTGGATTCGTGTTTTTTTTTTTATGTATCTTCAGTTTTGCTTTCTACTAGGGAAGACTTTAATCATTACAGTTATTTAATAAACAATAACCACATTGTGCTGTCTTAAAAATATCAAGACGAGTTCATTTGTGCAGTACAGTAGTAATAAGCAGTGTCGTCATATGGTTAAAAAATAAACTAAGAAATTTTTTTAGAAAAACTGAATACCAAGAGATACAGATAATATTTTCTTTGCGGCGTCGAGGTGAATAATGTTCTCTTCCCTGGCTGAATATTCAAGATGGTGTCTGAAATTGAAAGCGTGACCTGAGTTTGTGTCGTGGAAGCTCCGTAACTTTCAAGAAAATACATTAAGGTCGAGTCAGGGCTTCAGAATAGCCTACTTGTACTTAGTTCTTTGTTCTAGCTTGAAGTTTGGATATATGCAAATTCGCAATAAAGCCATGTGGGGCAGTTATGTTTTATATTCCGATATATGTTATGCATAACTTTTATCAGCATTCTCTCAATAGCCAGCCTTAGAAAAGTCTTCTATTAGTCTCTTACATCTAACTATCCAATAAGCGTCTAACATTTTTCTTGTTTTGGGAAGAAAATACAGTCAGGTTGAGTTCACAATAACAGATGTTTGTGAATGCAGTGATTCATATCCTGCACTCATTAAGGAAGAACCTGAAGCCTTGGAACCTACTTTTATTTTGCTGCAGGTATTGTGCTCTTCTGTAGAGTAACACCTCGTTTTCGCAAGCTGTGTATCAATTTCTGCATCTTTTATTTGCCCTTAAAAGGGTTATCAAAAGCAGAACAGTGTCACTGAGCAGAATTTGCATATGTATGATAACAATGGTCTCATTTTGATTAATTGCGTAATCTTTATTATCCCGCTTATACAAGATAATTTTTAAAGTCTTATTTATACGTTTTATGTTTATTATTGTTCCTGCATAGCCTAATTTATGAAATAAACGAGGTTCATTTACCTAGTCTTTATGAACACAATATGTAGAGTCACACCAACACGATTCCTTTGGTGGTTTTATAGGATAATGTAGTATACCTAACGTTTTTCACCAGGTTGTTCAAGCTTGAACGTGAAAATCAAGTAAGAGTGGAAGGATTCGATATCGAAACTTGGGAAAACCCTACTGACTGTTATTTCTCTTTGGAAAGCTGCTGGAAAAATTGCAGTCGTGGAATACTGCCAAGATATTGGTGTTATCTTCTCCAGTGGAAGGGACAAAGGAGCCTGGCAGTGCTTATAGAAAAGGAAAGAGGAGCGGATGATTTATAACGCCCATATGGAAGATAAACTTCATCAGAGGGTTTTCCCAGACTTTAGAGGAGGAACCCCGACTCTTTGTCGAAAACCGAATTGACACACTTGCGTAACACCTACCCACTGTAGGATGAATATAAATGCAGGATTTGTTTACGGTTTCAAGTTTTTTTATGTTGAGTTTCTGACGTCTCGCATTCAGTCAAGCAGAATTGAAATTGGTTAGCAGAGAAAGGTGACGAAAAACGTTTGTAAAGGGAATAAGTAATTCATGTGGATCCTTTTCAACATAGAACAAGTAATGGACGTCTCTTAGTGGCTTATTCATATATTGTGTAGTAGAAGGAAAAAAAGAACCATTTAGGAGAGTGTTTGTAGGCTCATATATCATATATTCTTTGTCAATATGAAGTTCGTGTTATTGTATCGATTGATGTCTAAATTCTGCTGATTGGTATTCTTGTAGTGTTTGCCATAGCTGAAGCTTCTATGGTGCCTACATAGGGTGTTCATCCCTGAGTTCACAGTTAAATAATGAAATTAATGTAGCATTGACAGTTGTCTTATCTCCATAGGCACCCCCCCAATCTCTTGATGGGTTGATGGTTCAGAAACAATGTTGACAGGTTTAGAGTTACTGCAACGGAGCACTGAAAAGATATGACAGGTTTTCAGTCTTGATAACATCTACAATGTGAACCCTTAAAATTCAAAACAACGTTTACGGGAAATTCCTTTATTAATTAAAAAAAGGACTAAAAACCTTTTTATCTAAATTGGAAATACTATGTTGTCAAAATATAAGTTTTTCTTACTTTGTGTTCTGTTTTTTAATAGATGCATTCGGTCAAAACAATTGCTTGAAAATATCTGAAAGGATGTGCGCTTACGCCTTTTTGTAGATTTTCTAGGAAAATCCTAAGTGCCAATGAATGTTGATTTTGCTTTCTCTGTGAATATGTGCCATGTTTTATACCGTGTCCGAGAAATTGGGGGTAAACAATAACGCCGTAGGAATTTTTATCTTAGAATACTTCGCTACTTAAATTGGCAGCAAAGAAATTTCTTCTTTGGAATATTTGTCACTAATAATTTGCTCCGCTCGAAAGCAAACTCCGTTTTTCCGTAGAGTGAAATGGACTACATGGAAATCCTTTAAGCAAAAGTGTAATACACTTGTCCTTCTTTAGTGTAACTAGGAAACGTGTCCGTCTTTAGTGTCCGCCTGTATAGCAGTTTTTGAAAGCCTTAGATACAACCGTTTTCTTCTTGTCTCACGCTAGTTGTAGTTTATTGTGACTAACATACGAACTTCGTGAAGTCCTTATAATGGCTTATATATTACACCGTGGAAAATAGTCTTGGCAGTGGAAAAATGGTAGGTGAATTGGACTAAATTTATCGGCTAAATTGAAATCCTGTGATAAGACTAAAATGTGAGAATACAGATGGCAAAGCAAGAGTAAATATACTGTGTTTGAAAAATATGTTTTAACAGATTGCGAAGTATCAATTCGTCTTTTCATTCTCTAGTGTCTGCGAAATCATTCATTACAGATGTTACAACAAATGTAAATGTAGTAATGCCGAAGATTTGATGCCGATTTTGGCCCACGTATCTCGCATTGTTAGATCCTGGAGGTAAAGGAATAGCCAAGAACCTCCTACCCCAAATGGAAGAAGTGGTTATAAAACAATAAATTTTGCCGAAGATGATCTTAGAAAATTAATGTTTGGCACAAAAAAGGGCTTAGCTGATCTATTGATTACGAAGACTGAACTTGCTACTGGACGTTTAAATGCACCAAAGCCGGTTATTAGTAATTTACAAGGCATATGTTTATAAGAAATATAAGCAGTCAACGTGCTTATGCGACCGAAGGAAGTTAAAGAGACTTTTTCACTGGATCCAGACACCTCAATGGTCGACTTTTGACTAAAATGCTTTTTCTTATGTATTCCATTAAGGAGTTACAACGAGTTGATTATTTCACTTCGCGAAAAATGTTTATCCCAAGATAATCGAAAATTGGTTTAATTAAACAGAAAGTAAGTTTATTTAGTGATATAAGTGTCATTTCGTTAGTATATCTTCCAATCAGCGATGC
>NC_061088.1:61397220-61504720 GCF_015104395.2 Macrobrachium nipponense
GGTTGTAATTCTATTAGTTTCCTTTTGCGGTTATTGGGAACACATCGGATAGTTGTTAGTCTCTCTCTCTCTCTCTCTCTCTCTCTCTCTCTCTCTCTCTCTCTCTCTCTCTCTCTCTTTGAGTGTGTTTGTTTGTTTGCCTGGAAGTGTGGCTGGGTTTGTGGGAGAGCTTTATAAAGGATTATTTACATTGAAAAAATTTGCATAGTGATGGTAATCTTAATATTTTTGTTAATACTATTATTGCTGTCACTTTTCTGCGAAATGTTACCTGTAAGTTCGTTTTGAATTTGTGAACAGGTCATTTTGTTGTGAACAAGTAATTTTGTTATTGTAAATTACTTTCGGTGAACATTCGATATCAAGACTGATTTTCCAGTTGGTTTTTTATGTCCATACAGAAATTACATACCCAGGAACATTGGGAAGAATGAAAATATACGGGTTTTGTTTGACACAGTTTGTAAAAGTACTTACTATTTATTCCAAGAAACCATTTCCTTGTAAAGATGGTTATAATACTGATTTCAAAAGGATGTTTTAATGGCAATATTCTTATATTATTATTTAAAGAAATCCTTGAGATTGTGTTTGTTATATTTAAAGACTCCCCAACCAGTTTGTTACATATTAACTTTGCTAACATTACTTAAGTAACTAAACTTAACTCGTAAATAGAGAGTATGTCCGTAACTTTGAATAGTTAGAAATAATGGCAAAAAGATGCCTGGAAATTCCTCTTGGGGAAGAGTGTCAAGCGGAACCTTTCTTACATTCTAAATCCCAGATGAATCCTGAGACGCGCATAATGGAGTGATCCATTTAGGAAGTCTGCCTTTTCCCCCGTTCTCTTTGTTGTTCTTATGTTCTTCAAGTTATAATGGTGACTCTCAGACATTTTTCGTGTTTTAGATTTTAGGCATCAGAATTAAAAGCGGCATTTTTATGTAACGTTTACTGATATATTCTGTAACGACCACCTTCGACCGTAACAATAGTTTAAATAGATAATTGCCAAATCAGGTTCTTTCACACCTTACTGATCTGGGCCATGGTATATTTAGAAAAAAATACTCCAAAGAGCTAGATCACAGCATTACAATAAGGAAATCTCAAAGAGGGATTAAACACACGTTGAAAATGAGCAGATGTATTTATATAAAGTAGGCCATGTTAAATTAGACAGTCCCCGAAAAGCCGAATATTTAGGGGTCGGAAACATTTTTTTTTTCTTTTATTAAGAAATATTACTTTACAGAATTATATTTTACAATTTTGTATACACATTCAGTAACACACAGATACTACCGTCATTCTCCTAAACCTTTAACTTATTCCTAAATTTGCAAAAAAAAAAAAAAAAAACCGATTGAGGATGTCATGAGTTATTATATGTTAATCGATGTTGTCGAGGAGCACTCGAGTAACGCAGCAATAAGGCTTTCTAAGGGCGCGAGGAAACACTACGCATTGGCAGGGTGAAGATTGGCATGCGTCAGCAGTGTCCCAAAGAAGAAAAGTAGTAATTCATGTGCCCGTGCCAAGTTTATAATACAGAGCAGCCTTGTAACGACTCAGAAGGACAAGCACGGCAGCAGTGGCGAGGGCGGAGTCTCATTATCACACCCGCAGTTAGAGCAGGTAACAGTCGTGGTGATTTTCCCGGAAGCGCAGGAGCGTAACCAACTCCCCAGTTCCAGGAAGAGGTAGTCCTTTATTGGTGAAGGATCACGGCAAAGCACCAGGGCGTCCTGCAAACATTCCTCCGAGATCTTGATCTCATTCTCTTAAAATACTAAAAACGTCAAGCCGTAGGCAAAAGCTGTCCTGTCTCTATAAAATAGCCGAGAAATCCCCAAAAGGTCCCCACAATATATGCGAGAACGGGATAACGAGCGAGCCAGCGAACGGCCAAAATATTAATGGGTGCGGTAGCACTTAAACAGAACAACCCGTGATGGAAAAAGACGTTAATTCAAGCTTCTCGTGACTGAGCAGCACAAACAAAACTACGTTAAAGTCACGACTAAAATTAAATTACGAATAATTTGCATGCAGTTATTACAATTCTTATAACCTAGTCTTATGAATTATTATTTATCACTCATTTGACCTCCTAGGTTTCTGCCATGTTTAGACTTTTTCCCAAATATTGATAACGTTCAGAAGTCCATGTTTTGTGTGTGTGTGTGAGAGAGAGAAAGAGATGGTATGACAATTTAGGAATCTCATACTTTGTTTTCCTTTAATGATAGGTTCACATACATAGTATTTAAATTGTCAGTGAAAAACCTACAGTCAGTAAGAATAAGGGTATAGTTCACATCCTAGTTCTGAAAAAAGCCAGTCTTAAATCCCTTGCCCAGTGAGACTTGATATGCTGATTGAAGAGAGAGATTCCCCCAGAGAAAAAGAAAAATAGGCCTTTCGTTCTCTTACGGGTCGCCCCCTCTACCCACTTGTCAGCGGCGGTGATTTGTTGCTTTTCCCAATGCTGAGAAAAGAAAGTGCTTTTCCGTAGGCCTTTATTGACTGTCTTCTTGTGATAGAGGTGTCATCGCCGATAAGTCACGACCTTTCCATAAAAGATGTGTTGTATTGACGTGTGCGCGCTGGTTCGCCGCAAAGGGGTATAAATGAATAACTAAGTGCGATTACTTTCGTGTTATTACTACACATTTGTTGTGTTGAAATTACTAAGTGCTTAGGTTTTAATGTTCTCATTTTGGCGAACCCACAAGTTTGATATCACGAGAAAGTTTTGTGATTCCTCGACATACTTTTTCTTGTTAAATAATCATGCAAACGTTAGCTTCCGTAAAAGTAGCTTTTCATATTGATGTGTTTCTAGTTTTATATTTTAACCTAACCCTTAGAGTAGTACTTACGCGTTGATAGAGATTTTGAAGTCAACCTCTGAGACTTCGTCATACTCAAATTTATTTTGATATATTTATATACGTGGCAAGCTCTACCAATGCGTCTGAACAATAAAACTAGTGTTCCCTATAATTATACTACTTAGAGTAAATATGTTTGTTTATTTACTCATGTAATTTTGTTTAATGACATGCACCCATACACATTCTCTCTCTCTCCTCTCTCTCTCTCTCTCTCTCTGGTAAAAATCACAACAAATTAAAAATTTTTCGATGGATATCTAGTTTATTAAGTAAAAATTCTTGAAGCATAGCTGTAAGTATTATTGTTTTAATGGCAATCAGTAGTAGGTAGTGGAAGGATTCTAAATGCTTGTTTATACCAGTCAGGTTATTAACTTAGTAATTGTTGTTTGGTTATGCTAATGTTAGAGATGCTTTTTCAACAGGAAATCGTCTATTATGTTTAGTTAGTGTTTTGTTTTCCTGCTGTAGGGTGTACGTTACATAAAAGAAGTACAATATTAGCTCGTATATCAAATGTATGTTTATCTATTTACTTTTGTAAATGCTTTCTTTCGCCAACCAATAGAATTCCGCTTAACGACGGCTCATCATTTTTTTTTTACAAATTCTGATTAGGTGCATCAATTCAGCTTCACACAGATTTCAGTCGAAGAAAATTACCGCTATGGCTTTGGACATAGGAGGTCCAAGAATTCTGAGGGTGCATCCATACACAGCTCACATATCTCCATTTTGCCAGTATGCTTGCAATACATTACCTTTTCCTTTGTTCCAGCCTCCAAAAAAGATGAAGTATACCCATGGATATACGAGACTTCCTTTGAGAGTGACGCGAAAAGCCATAAAAACAGACCAACAGTCCCACCATCGCCTGCACGTCCTCAGTTTTAGGGAGTCGGCAAAAGATTTTGTTTCTGGACATATTTTAAAAAGAAAATGCGTTTAGAATACGCTGTTGTGGGGTGGAACAGCTTGTCGGATTCAGATAAGCTGCTTAAGAGACATTTTTCTTACATCCCACTAGGGTGTAAGAGATTTTTTATTCAAATGTTTTGAGAGATTTTTTATGAAAAATTTATTTTTTGTCATGTCTATTGCATATTTACACTCTCTCTCTCTCTCTCTCTCTCTCTCTCTCTCTCTCTCTCTCTCTCTCTCTCTCTCTCTCCACACAATAAACAGACCTTTGCTCAACCTGTCATCATGGAAAAGTCATTCTACACATATTATATGGAGATCAGATCGTAAAAAAATGGAGCTAAATTAACCATACCTTCTTCTACTTACCGACTATAGACGCTTTGGGTATCTTTACATATTCGTGTATTCATAAATACTACATGAAATATATTCACTAACATCAACACAAAGGAGGTAGATCTCAAAGAACAGAAATGAAAATTGGGGTGAAAGAATGAATTAAAAAAAAGAGAACTTAATTAACTGCGGGGAGGTGAAAAAAAGTCTATTAAACATGTAGCGTATAACTCACAAGATGAACAGATACAAAAATGAGGGACGCTTCTGTATGGAGTCTAGTCAATCACCACATTGAAGTAATTCAGACTTATGATTAGTTGATCAGTAAGCCGTAAGGAATTCTGGAACATTGGGAGTAATAAGGTGAATGAAAATCCAAGAAATATACTAGATAACTGGTAACCTTTGATCAACGTAATAACTGTAGTATCTGTTACAACACTGAGAATCTGACACTTATTAAATGTGGTGTATTGGATTTCGTAGTTTGTTAACTTTTATCCAGAATGGGGAAGTTAAGTGCTATATCGGATGGTGGTTTTCATTAAAGCTTTGTTGAAGGGGTGTAAGTTGAGTCATGACTTACCAATGTATCAAAGAAGTTTTAAGCAACGGATGATTTCATTTCCTAGGGCTGCTTCGCAGAGGAGACTTATGCATTCTCTTTTCGCCTGTCAATCTGAATCAGATTTCAAAAGATGGCTGCGTAGCTTTGGAATTAGGAATGAGTTACTGAAGGCCATATTTTAGAAAGGCTGAAGGCCATGGGTAAGACAGCCAAAGTCAGAGTATTTCTGGGCTTATTCCAATTCAGCTGGCGTGTAATGCTCTCAGAGAATTTTTACGTACGCAAAAATTCAAATTGAACGATAGACTCAAAATCCAATATGAAGTACATATGATACAAGTGATATATGTTGAACAGCGGGAGGCACTTCATCGATAACTTGGATCTGTGCTCCAGGATGAATGAATTCAAAGAAGTTAGATGATCATTTGATAAGAGTATAGTTTCAATTTACATTTGCGAGCCAGCCATGCTCTGCCAGTTCCTCTACCCATCATCAGAGTCCATACTTCATTAGAAAACTTTCGAAAATCAAGAAGATTTTGTTGAGTAAGAAAATTATATATGTGAATTATATATACTTTATCTTCTTTTGTCTTTGTACTTCTGAATTCCCATCCTGCTTCCGTATTTCCTGATTATTGGACTTTTCCCTCATGGAATGGTTTAGCCTATGGAAATTCCTTCGGCATTGAATACACATCCTTTTTTTTTTCCACCTTTCTTTATTGCGTATTTTCGTTAGGATTGATAATGCCCTTGAATGACTATCGGGTTGCCTCTGGCTGAAAAGGACTTGACAAACAAGATGGGGTCACTCAGAGTATTTAATCCATTGAGGTACACCGGTGTGTAAAAATTATTTGGCACTCGATTAGTAGTTAATTTTCAGAGGATATCAGTGAATAACATAGTTTCTGTTTGATTACAGTGGTTTCCAGGCTCTTAAACTGCAACATATTGTAATAAGGCAACTTCTAATCGACCGTCATGAGAAAATATTAAACGATGGTGAAATTATAATATGAATGAAATCATTCCAAAACATAACCAGCTTTATGACTATAACTAAACATTATAATCACTCTCATGAGATCAATGCACGAGTAATGCAATTTCATGAAAATGGTTTTGCCTAGTGTTCGGCAGCACTGATTTCTCAGAGGTTATTTATTTTATTTTTCACTTACTAAAATAGCTTTTGAAATCTTGTAAATCTTTGGTCAAGTTATGTTGTAAGATATAAATTCGTCCGTAACTTTTTTTTATGTTGACGTGTTACATAGAGTCAAAGAACAGCCGTCATCACAGGTATACGATGTATACTCACGAACAACTGAAATACGTCTGTGGGAAAACAGAAGGGAGATGATACAAATATTCCTTTCTTTATTCAATTTATATATATAATTTCTCTATATTAGGTATAAAAGTTCACCGCCTCACTGTTCCAACCTCAGTTTGAGGCCACAGTGGCCTCAAACTGTGGCGATAAGAGAATCTTCTGATGAGCGTCTTCAAGGCTCTGTTGCTTCTCTTTTTTCTCCGCTGCTGCTCGAGGTGATCAATCGTCTTCCAATCTTCCATTTGCCCTGATGTATCTCCCTCTCCGCCTTCTTTCCTTCCTTCGCTTTCGACCGAACGTTAATTAAGGATCTTCTAAGAACCCTTGATACTTTTTTTCTCTCTCCACTGGTTGAGATTTGGATGAGTTGGAGAAAAGGGGAAAGTAACGTTTGCCTTGTTCATCTTCTGCGTTCTTATACCTATATACTCTACATATGTGAGTATTTGGAAAGGACAAATTGAAATATCAGTAACACCTACATTTTCAGTTTGGGTTTGTACAGTTGTGCTCAGAACTGATGCTACAGGATTGCATAGGATTGCGTTCAAAATTCACTAACTGGCAACCTTATGTGCTCCATATTTATCTATTATTTCAATAAGAAAACACAATTATTTCATGCAATAAGTTCATAATATGTTTCATAAGAGTTAAATATATTATATATTTGAAAACTTTAAGAAAATATCACCTGTAGCCAAATTGCAGAAAAACAGTTGCAAGACATTTTCAGAACTTTCGCCCACTCATCGCCGATGCATTCAAAAAGAAAAAGTCATCCTCAAAGCTAAGTTCAAATGTTAAAATAATAATAAAAGAAATTCCATAACATTAATATTGCATACAATGCAACAATAACATTTCGAAATTAGTCTTATTTGATTGGTTTTACTGCTCAACGCTGAAAATATGTAAATAAGTAAATACGAAAGTATTACTGTATCTAGAACGCCTTCAATGATATCAACGATGAGTGGAGCGTGTATGACACTCACTAAACATTCACTAAGCACTCACTATACACTAAACACTCATTGAACACTAAATAATCACTAAAGCCTAAGTGCTCATTAAACCCCTAAGCACTCATTAAACACTAAACAAAATGAGCATTCACTAATCACTCAGTAAACACTGACGAAACACTGACACACTAAACATTCACCAAACACTAACATTATCAAAACATTCACTAAACCCTAAGCACTCAAACATTCACCGAATACTTACACATTAAACGTTCCTTACACCCTAAACACTCACTAAGCACTTACACTAAACATTCACTAAACCATAAACACTCATTAAACATTCACTGAATACTAACACTAAATATTCACTGGAACTTACTAAGTATTTTACCATTCACAAAACTTTCACTAAACCATAAACACTCACTAAACATTCACTGAATACTTACACAATAAACATTCACAAACATTCACTAAACACAAGACTCACTAAACATTCACTAAACACAAAAGGCAAAAGACTCACTAAACTGAATACTTCCACACTAAACATTAATTAATATTCACTAAATCCTAAACTAAACAATCAACAAACATTCACTAAACAGTGACTAATCCCTAAACATTTGCTAAACACTTACTCATTAAACATTAATGATGAAAAAAGGCACAATCGTACTAGACTCCTGTTTCATTTGCCGGTTACCAGACCATTAAAGATAGCCGCAAGGCTCTGACCTGGTGGAAGACCACCGAACTATGTAGTGCTGGTGTAGATCAACAATATGGTGTGACGCTAGAGTGGTGTTGCAACATGAACCACCTAGAGCACCTTGAAAACGATAATCGTTAGAGGAATATTTGGATTTTCAAAACAGAGATTACGTCACAGAAGACAGAAGGCTTAGATTATTTTTTTAGACCTAGGGGAAACAACCGCCTTGGATCCATTGTTCTTAGGTGGATCAGCCTTATTCACTCGATGTTTAATTGGTGAAACAAGAATACAATTACATCTTTAAGCATACCATTAAAAAAATTTAAGTTTCATCAACAAAATGTGATATATGAAAGCGCCATACAAACTAAAATAAGCATGTGAAGTCTTCATAAAATATGTTTTCAAGGCAGTTTCCTCAGATCCCTTTCGTAACCGGCATTGCTCCAACATCCTTCTAAACCTTCCCAGCGCTCATTTGAACAATATTAGCATATATATGTAACGTTTATTGATCTTACTCAAGATTGCAGTTGTAATCAGCACACTAAAACAACTTATTGTTGCCTATATTAGTGAAAGTATGAAACTTCTTATTCCCGGGGTTATGGTTTGAACTGAAATTCATTTTTACCTTGTAATTTGTGGTTTTATCCTTACTGCCATCACAACTGAAACTTCACGGTGCTTATTTGATTGTAATTATACACATTTTGGTCTAATTCACTCCAAATTGCACTTGAACTACGTTGAGAGTGTGATGACAGCGAAGTCGTGGCGGGAAAAAATTTCCAGCCTTGACGTACATCTGGCTGCCGAAAACCATCGCCGAGCAGATGACGGATTAGTGAATTGTTTATGACAAAAATTTCGTAATTTTTTTTTCTTTTTGCTAGCACTTTTCATTGATGTAAGATATTTAAATGTAACCTTTAATGCTTGCATGCTAGGAATGGCAAAATTTCATTGTTGCCAATTTAGTGGAGCTTCACACATGCGCCGATGCATTTACAAACTGTTTCCATGAATTCTAGTTGTCATAGTAATGCAATAATGATAAAATTGCTCTAATATGTATTTTTACTACAAATAGATACGCCAATTTCACTTATTTCCCTGGTTTTGTGTAAGTCTTATACCTTGTTTGGAGGGTAAACACATACCAAATGCCAACCCTGATAAACAATAGGAGAGCGCGAACAACACACTAAGTACTGTTCACAGCAAAACTGTTGATATTTGAGTCAGGAATCTAGTTACTTTTTCAACAACGAATATTTTCAAATTAATTATCATGAATATATAAAAATTTATGCAATTTATAACCTTATATTGATGGATAACTATTTATTTAAATAATTATCTAGTGCACGCTTCTTCTTTCTACCGAAAAATCGCGAGTTTCCTTAGATCCGAGGCGGAGGGCGTCATTGTTTACAATTGTTGTGAAAAAAGTGTCCCAGCGTCTATGGTGTTTTAAGTAAAAATTTCGAAAGCGTCATGAAGGTATGTTTGCACTGCGCTTGGCTAGACTTTCATTAACCTCTGTTTAATCTTAAAATATGACCTTAATTTCTAACTTTGGAGAAAATACTTACTTCGAAAGGAAAGTAGAGGTCTCGAGGTGTTGCTCACACCACAAATGACTCGTGACTGGTGCCCATTTCCGGTGTCAGGACGTGTTAAACTACTTTTTCGGAGGGTGGATCAACAAGCGGCCAAGACAGGATCAGCTAGTCCACTCGGTTGTTTCCCATATAAATCATTTTGCAATATAAGGCAGGTTGAATACAGTGTAAAACTTCAACACTCAAAGAAAACTTTAGTAATTCCTGTTCCTATTTTGAAATTGTTGTTTTGACTGTTGAGCTTATGAGGTCTACGCTTATAATGCTGCAGAGGTAGTTACGTTCACCAGCCCGAGGAGCATGTTATCTTATCACGCTGTGCTTTGAGCTAAGTAATGGAAGAAAAGTTTAACACTACTTGCCAAAGTTCCTTTGCGTCTGAGATTTTGGACGATACAAAAAGAATCATATCTATATATTATATATATATATATATATATATATATATATATATATATATATATATATATATATATAATAATGGGGAAGGAGAACTCTTCTTAAAAATTTTTCTTTAGGTAGCGTTGGCCTTTGCTTGCACTCACTTCGTGTTTAGATGTCAGCTATCTCTCAACAACATCTGATCCAATTGCAAGTGATAAGTAAACTTTGTTTTCCCTAAGTACATTTATTATTATCTTAAAATGCATATAAAGTTCCGCCTTATTATTCGGGGTAATTGAAACTTATATGTTTCCGGTGATTGAACCGAGTCTATTTTAACATTTGTAACTTTATAAGTCATCATTTGGACTTAGATTCGTTCTTAAAGTCACTGGGCACTCGTGAAGAAATTCAAGTCCACAAATCACTCTGGAGGGCCACATTCACTGGCACACTCTCTCGACACACTCCCTCTTACAATCTCTTGTCTTCTGCTGCTCTTTCCTTCGTACGATCGATATTTATTTGCTCTTCATTAGATGCCTATTTACGATATAAGTGTCTCACTTTTCGTGTATAAGAGCTCGTTTTTCCATTATTGTTCACATTGTACTTTTCAATGCGTTTCGTTCAACGGTTGTTATGAGTACTCGTAACATCTTTCAAGAGGTCACTGTGTGAGGTCAAGATTTACATTAGTCCCTATACTCGGCTAACCTCTGACCTTAATTGAATAGTTCGACCCAACTTTTAGTCTTTGCACTTTCGTCTTCGCTTAATGCGATACTGAACAACACTTTTAATTAATATCACTTGTTTTCGATTTTGATAACGTCTCTCGAGTCTTTCTATCTTTTATCACTTATTCTCTGTAAGCCCTTACCCGTATATTAAGATATTTAGTCTTATCTGATTATTGATCGCATCTGTTATATATATATATATATATTATATATATATATATATATATATATATATATATATATATATGACTGGTAAAAATGTTCTGTTACAACAGAATTCCATCTAATAAAAGGACTCCATAAAAACACCAAAATATAGAGAGAATAGTACTATATTTCAGAGACTGCTGTCTCCCTCTTCAGGTAGATGAATGAGAAAAGTTTACAGAAAAGGTGGTATTTATACCAAGAGGTCCATCCACAGGCAAGCCAATTTAGGTCACCCCTGCTGATAATCTTCCTTTAATCTTCTTAAGCGTTGGTTGAATGAAAACCTTGTCGATCGTATCTGAAATCCATGTTCCTTTTGAGATGTTCATTACCTGCCTCTCTTTTATTAAGGCCGATTCCATCATTTGACTCTTGTACCGGCAGTTGCTACTATAAATTACACGTGACAAATTCCAGTTTATTCAATGGTTATGTTCATTTATATGGTTGAAAATAGCTGAGTTCTGTTGTCCATACCTAACAGACCGTTTGTGTTGTATTAATCTCTGGGGAAGTGATTTACCTGTAAATCCAATGTAAGATTGGTCACAGTCCTGGCATGGGATTTGGTAAACCCCAGAGTCCTGGAAAATCTAACCCTTTTGCATTTACTTACCCAAACACCTTAGCCAAATCCGTGATTAACGTCCAACAAAAGACATTTCCCAAGAGGGAGGCAGCAGTCTCTGAAATATAGTACTATTCTCTCTATATATTGGTGTTTTTATGGGCTCCTTTTATTAGATATATATATATATATATATATATATATATATATATATATATATATATATATATATAAATAAACAGAAGCGACCGGTAATCGAATAGACTAAATATCTTAATATACGAGTAAGGGCTTACAGAGAATAAGTGATAAAAGATAGAAAGACTCGAGAGACATTATCAAATATATATATATATATATATATATATATATATATATATATATATATATATATATATATATATATATAAAATAAAATAACCTTGTAAAGTTTATATGTTCAGATTCCATAATAAGAGTAACTTAGAGTTGATGTGTCAAGTAATGTATGTTCAGAATTCACAAAAGCATAATTTTAAGTTAAGGACTAATGTAAAGTGAAAAAGGAGAACGCTTCGTCTCAAAAGCGGATGTTGCTGTTATCACTTTTGATAAGAAATCTTGCACGTTCCTTTTTTTTATATTATTTTTTTTATATCACACCAGCCACTGAATTGTATTACTCGCTTTTTTTCCATATGTCGATTGCATCATATTTTGTAATAAAGCTTCGAAAATCTTCCGTGACCAAAACGTTTTGCTCAGTATTTCCTGATGTCATAGTCTGGAAGTGACGTTATTCTTTTCTTTCGAGAATAGTCTATGATTTACTTTTAAGTTTAATAGAGATTCTCATTGTCTGAGATCGTGTAATGTTACTAATTTAATTTTCAGAGTAACATAAAGATATAATTGATGACTCTCAGTCATCAATTATAATATCTATAAAGTGTGTTCAACTGAAGATACAGTATTGAAAGTTATCTTTTGGTAATAATTCTGCTGAAAGATAAAGTGAAGTTAGTACGGGTTTAAGTGCGCTTAAAAATACTTCAAGTACTTAGAATATTTAGAATTTATTTTATTTTTTCACAATTCAAGTTTGTGTGTTTGGTGTTCGCATTTTGCAGTGTTTTTTTTATATTCTGTATGTTACTATTTTATTGATATTTTATTGTTAGTTTTTCAAAATTTGGTGATGAATTTTATATTAGTTATAATAATTTAGTGTTGCATACTTGATGTAATTTAACACTTGTGAATTAAGTAATGATAATATTTAAATTTTACTTAATTTCTTGTTAAATTCTTTTTGATTCAATTTTGTTTAAAGATTTAATTCAAGAATTAATTAAATGCTGTGTTGTTTTCAAGTAATAGTAAATTTTCTTAAGATTGTGAATTCCACTTATCAATTTTGAATTTAAAAATTAGTTTTTATATTTAAAGTTTTTATAACAGAGTTTCATTTATTGGCCACCAGTGATAGGATTTAATTTGTGTATATATACCACAGTGATAGTTTGTGATGTTTCTTTCAATTCTCTTGAATTGAGTTGGGACAGGGGAAATACTTAGACTTTTAAAGTTGTTGTAGGAGTGATGTCCTTTAATTAACTTAAGCCTATATGAATACCTTATTTATCCCACTTTTTAAGGGGTCACTGTTGCCTTTAGGGTACTTAATCATTTTTATCTATTATGATGGTTCAAGTGTCTGGCTGCTGTGAGGTCACTCTAGGTAACTTTGAATTTTATGTTTGGTAAGTGTAAATACCAGATATTTGGGTGGTTCATCATAATAATATATATATATATATATATATATATATATATATATATTATATAGAAATAACTTAAAATGACATATATTAGTATTTAATCCATAGTTTTCAAGGTCGCCGAAATGAATAGTGACATCCTGATGCCATTTAAGTACAAGCTCAGCCCCAATGGGGAGGATGGATGAGGAGGGGTGGGAACGGGTTACATGTAAAAATAACTAAAAATGTCTAATGTCAGTGTCTGATCCATAGTTTTAGAGGTTGCTGAGATGAATAGTAACACTCCCAGTGGCCTTCAAGTCCAAGTTCAACCCAATAGGGACTTGGGAGTGAGAAGGGGTAGGAAGGGGTTAATGTAAAAATATCCGTAAAACTTCCAATGCTAGTGTCTAATTTATAGTTTTCAAGGTCGCTGAGATGAATAGTGACACTCCCTATGTCCTTCAAATCTAAGTCCTGCTCCAGCAGGAAGAAGGTTTGGGAAGGTAGGGCCACGTAAAAATAACCAAAAACTACAAATAATAATGTATAATCCTTAGCTTTTGAGGTCGCTGAAATGAGTAGTGACACTCCCAATGTCCTTTAAGTCCAACTTCAGCCCCCGATAGGAAGGGGGTGTGAGAAAGTGTAAAAAAGAAACTGTCAAAAATAATAGATATTAGTGTCTAATCCATAATTTTTTTTATATGGCAGGGATGAACAGAGACACTCCCAGTGCCTTTCAAGTCCAAGTTCACCCCGAATAGGAAAGGGTGTGAAAAGTGGTGGAATATGAAATGTCAAAAATGTGGGGTAATGTAACTGATGCATCAATTTTAACAGGAAAGGGAGAGAGTGAGAGAGTAGAGAGAGAGAGAGTAAGATGGAAAGAAGGAGAGAAAGAGAGTGTGAGTATCGGTTTCATTCAATTTTCCCAGGCAGCGGGCTGGTCAGCTTATATATATATATATATATATATATATATATATATATATATATATATATATATATATATATATATATATATATATATTATGTGTGTGTGTGTGTGTGTGTGTGTATTATATGTAATGTATGTGTATGTGCCACAGACACTTTGAAAGGCAATGAGCAATTTCAACCAAACTTGGTACACATTATTACTTACCACATGAAAAAGAATATTGTGGGGTAAGGCATCACTGGCACCAAAAGAGGGTGTGGGCAAGAGGTAAAACGTAAAAATAACAGAAAACAATATTAATGTCTAATCCATAGTTTTCGAGTTTGCTGAATTGAAGAGTGACACTCCTGATTCCCTTCAAGTCCAAGTGCATCCTCCTGATAGGGAGGGGCTGAGAAGGGGATAACATGTAATAGTAACCAAAAAAATAGATATTAGTATCTAATCCATAGTTTTTGAGGTTGCTGAGATGAATATTGACACTTTTGATGCCCTTGAGGTACAAGTTCGGCCCTCATAGGAAGGGGGATGAGAAGGGGTGGGATGGGGATTAATTATAAAAATAACCAAAAACAACAGATATTAGTGTCTAATCTATAGTTTTTGAGGTTCCTAAGATGAATAGTGACACTCCTAGTGGTTTTCATGCCCTAGTTCAGAACTGAGAGGAAGTGGGTGTGAGAAATGGTGGGAAGGGGGATGACACATAAAAATAACCATAAAAGATAGATATTAGCATCTAATTTATAGTTTTCAAGGTTGCTGAGATGAATAGTGACAATCCTGATGCCCTTTAAGTACGAGTTCAGTCCCGATGTGAAGAGGGAGTGAGAAGGGGAGAAAAGTAAAATTAAAAAAATGACAGATATTAGTCTCTAAATGATAGTTTTTGTCGTCGCTGGGATGAACAGACACACTCCCGATGCCCTTCATGTCCAAGTTCAATCCCAATAGGAATGGGGTGAGAAGTGGTAAAATTTGAAATGTCAAAAATGCTGGGCAATATAGCTGAAGCAACTATCTTAACAGGAGAGACCCTCTTAATGAGAGAATGCCTTGATGAAGTCATTGGGCTTCCGCACGGCATATCATTCCTGTGCTGAAGCCTGGTGACGGGCAAGAGGGCTCTCGAACTGGGGAATTTTTGTTTTTCCTCAGTTTGACTCTAAATTTCTCTCATCCTATTTCTATTACTTATAATTGTTTCATTCTTCTTCATATTTATCAACTTTCTCCAACCTTGCTGTCAAAACTCTTACCCATTTCACTGTCCGATTTTTTTTTTAGGGGACATCATATCCGGGATTGGAAATTTTTTCAAAACCAATTGTGGGAGCTGTGGTGGTCTTGCCAACTACCCGATAATGTTTGGACACCTTGGAATGTCAGTATTTCCATACTGGCATGCGGGACTATTCTCGAACCATAACTTGGCCTTCGGATTCCAGGGGTTGGCCGGTTTCATAGAGATAGGGCTCTCGGCATTCTGTCCGGTTTGCCTGCCGCTATGATTAAAGTGGGGATGATTGTATTCCTGTAATGCTCTCAGTCCCATCAAGCGGGTTTGGCTTACACTTGAGCCACTCTAATCATAGTGGTACCATCCCTTTGTGGTAGGGTAGGGAGTGGACATTTGGGAAGCAGCTCTCGCAGGTGTCATTGGTGGAGAAATTAATTTCATGAAAGGATAATGGGTTCTCTTTTGGGATGTCAGACAGTCTAACTTTTTTCTTTCCCCCAACTAATTTAATGACGGAAATTAATGTTTCTTGTACCCCTGGATCGAATGGCGAACCTCAGACACTGTTGACGACCTCGGAACTAGGAAGGGAAAACTCTGTTGATGACCTCGGAACTAGGAAGGACCATTCCATTGTTATTCCAAAATTGAGTAATCTGGGTAACGCAAGGAAACTTCGAATCCTTCATGTTACCCAAATTCCAATAGAGACAAATTATGATAATATATATAAAGAATTTGAGTGTTATGGATCTATAACAGAAATAAGAATGAAACTGGAAGATACAAAATGGGATTCATGGATATCTTACAATAGTCATGACGAAGCATTTAGTGCAATATGTAATATTAATAATATCAAAATTAATAACTTGAATATAATGGCTGCTCTTTGCGACAAGGTACCAAAGGATTTGGATGTTTATAGACCTGCGGACTGGTTTGAAAAAGATTCTGATGTAGTTATGCCTTCCCAGAGGAAGCCAAAACCACCGATGTGGATTGTAGCTGAATCTCAGGGTGTTACAGGGAATTATTTCAAAATATGCAAATTAATTCAGAAAAAAGTAGGAACTATTGCACCGGGAGACATATCTCATTTTGGAAAAAATAGTTACCTTATCCATGCCAAATCATGCACACAATCTGTAATACTATCCAACCTTAAAACAAATGATGATAATATTAAGTTAGATGTCAAACCCCACCTAAATTTTAGCTACGGAAGGGGAGGTAGTTTTTAAACCAAGATCTGTATGAATTTACAGAGGAGGAGATACTGGCAATGTGTCCACTAAATGTATGGAAAGTACACAAAGTTCCAGGTACATCAATGATTATCCTTACTTTCCAGAATGCTGATGTACCTTCCCGCATTATTATTGAAAATGAAATTATTAAAGTTCGACCATTCAAGCAGAAGCCACTGCAATGTTTTAATTGTTTTAAATTTGGACACCCGTCAAAAGTTTGCAAAAACGAAAAAATGTGTGGTATTTGCTCCAAATCTTACCATGGAGAATGTGCACTTGAAGCCAGGTGTTTAAATTGCAGCTCAAATCATAAATCCACTGACCGGAGCTGCGAGCTGTATAAGTCGGAAGAAGCTGCCCTTAACAAATCCAACTTAGAACACATAAGTGTGGGATATGCCAAAAGACTATTAGATAAATCAAGTAGTTATGCAAAGGCACTAAAATCAAACCCATCTAGCACTGCCAATAGTTCTATAAAAAGAAATATACCATCTAATGATAAAATGCTGCATGATGAGGTAAGCATATTGCCTTCTGAGGCTTTGCCACAGTGTATTAACAGTGGGGCATTGCCCATCCCCGTACAACCTTCGTCCCCCATTACTATTAGTAGTACAAACCTCTCTCAGGCCATGTCCTTGCCTGATTTGATGGAGGTTCCACTTAAAACCAACTTGCCTGGTGCACCTGTTGTGGGGAAGGTGCAAAAACCTAGAAGCCCACCACCTATTAATCGAAAAAGAGAGAGACCTCCATCTCTCTCACCCCCTTCCATCAGAAACATTAAAGCTATGACGTCAAATAAATTTGATGTTTTATCTGTTGATGTTTCTGATCAACTGGAAGATAACTTGAATAAATCAGAAATTCAAGTTGAGGTCCACCATCCGCCTCAACAAATAGATCAAAAGGAGACAAAGAAAAAGACAAACGTAAAACCCAATATATCAAGACCATCTCTAAAGAAACCTACAGGAAATAATGTTAGATTAAAAGTTGCCAATGGGAAGACCTCATCCAAGATGTCTTCCAGAAGTGATCCATAGTTTTCTCCTCCATTTTGCAATGGAATTGTCAGGGTTTAAGGGCCAAATATGAAGAACTTAAGCTACTAATTCATGAGCATTCCCCCATAATTGTATGTCTACAGGAAAGCAAGCTTGATGCTAATACTCCTTGTCCTTCGAGAGTATATTAGCTATAGAACACCATATAATCAACAAGCAGGGAGCCATGGCGGAAGTCTCATTTACGTTCGTCGAGATGTTCCCCAAATATCTTTGTCTATTCGTACACCTCTGCAGGCAGTGGTTGTAGAGATTGATATAGGGAGAAAATATACAATATGCTCTCTGTACCTACCTCCAAATAATAATATTTTGTATGATAATTTAGTAGAGGTGATTCAACAACTCCCCCAACCTTTTCTCTTATTGGGAGATTTGAATAGTAGACATCCTTTATGGGGCGATGTTTTAGCAAACACAAGGGGCAATATTATATCATCAATTGTGGAAAATGAGGATGTCGGACTCCTTAATACAGGAGAGCCCACACACTTTCATGTCCAGACAGGTACCTTGTCATGCATTGACCTATCAATCGCAAGCTCTAATTGCCTTCTCGATTTTGATTGGAGGACATTAGATGATTGGCATACTAGTGATCATGCACCAATCATTATCAACACTAACAATGGTCCACCTTTACAGAGATCGCCACGATGGAATCTTGACAAGGCAGACTGGGGTAGATTTCGTGAGCTAAGCGAAATTGAAGGGAATGCAGAACAATTTGAAAATATTGATGATGCCATAGACATGCTGAATGGAACCCTTCATACAGCAGGAGTCAATTCAATTCCCAAAACAACAGGGTTATTCAAACGACGACCAGTCCCCTGGTGGTCTTCAGAATTAACGGCCCTGCACAGAGCCACAAGAAGGTCTTTAACCCGTTTGCGCAGACACCGTACTGAGGAGAATTTAATTATATACAAGAAATGTAGAGCACAGTTCCGTCGTGCCATGAAAGAAGCTAGGCGCCAGTCTTGGGTGTCTTTTGTTTCCTCCATTAACAGTAGAACACCACCATCTTCTGTGTGGAGGAAAGTAAAAAAGATAGCAGGCAAATTCACCCCCAACCCACCACCAGTGTTGAAGGTGAATGATCAGTATGTGACTGGAGCAACTGAGGTTAGTAATGCCCTGGCGGATCATTTCTCAAATGTATCACGCAAGTGTGAAGTAGCTCCTGGTCACCAGTTTAGGAGCAATGAAGAAAAGAAAATTTTAAATTTTGCAACAGGAAGGGAAGAGTCATACAACTCTCCTTTTACTGAAAGAGAATTTGACTCCGCACTTGCTACATGTAATGATACAGCCCCTGGACCCGATGAAATTCCATATGCAATGATTAAACATGTACCTGTTAATACCAAGTTGTTTATTTTAAGCATTATTAATGAATATGGCATGATCATAGTTATCCAAGTGTTTGGGAACTAGCCATTATTTTAGCCTTTTTAAAACCTGGTAAGGATAAGTTTTTAGCTGCAAACTATCGACCAATTGCATTGACATCTTGTTTATGTAAGATCATGGAGAAGATGGTCAATGTAAGACTGGTGTGGTACCTGGAAAAGAAGGGTATTTTATCACCTATCCAGTGTGGATTTAGAAAAATGCATTCAACGACTGATGTGTTGATGCGACTGGAATCCTCTATTTGTGAAGCCTTTGCTTCCAAACAGCACCATGTAACAGTCTTTTTTTATCTTGAGAAGGCATATGATACTGCATGGAGATATGGTATACTTAAAACCATTCATGAATTGGGGTTACGAGGAGAGTTACCATTGTTCATTCAATCATTTGTTTCACATAGATTTTTTCAAGTCAGAGTTGGGGAAACTCTATCAGAGAGGAGATGTCAGGAAGAAGGAGTTCCCCAGGGTAGTGTGCTAAGTGTAACACTATTTGCACTAGCCATTAATGGGATATCCTCTGTCATTCCCCAAGATATTCTCTCAACATTATTTGTAGATGAT
Source organism: Macrobrachium nipponense (assembly GCF_015104395.2). Classification (NCBI taxonomy): domain Eukaryota; kingdom Metazoa; phylum Arthropoda; class Malacostraca; order Decapoda; family Palaemonidae; genus Macrobrachium; species Macrobrachium nipponense. Next base: position 61,416,755 of record NC_061088.1, read on the forward strand.
CTCTCCATATCATTTGCTGGATCTAGAATGTCGATGGTTGAGAGAAAACTACAACTCTCAATTGACAAAATTATTCAGTGGGCTGATATGAATGGATTTAAGTTTTCGACAAACAAAACTACTGTTGTCCATTTCTGTCGTATTCGGGGAGTACATCCTGACCCGGATATATACATCAAAGGCCAACGGATCCCATGTGTAAATGAAGCTAGATTTTTAGGTTTGATATTTGATTGCAGGTTGACATGGTTTCCTCACTTAAAGGCATTAAAAGTTAAGTGTCTTGAGGCTCTGAATCTTTTAAAAGTATTGTCACATACATCATGGGGGGCAGACCGCAAAACTATTTTAAAATTATACAAGGCCTTAATTTTTTCTAAAATTAGTTATGGGTGTGAAATATACTCCTCAGCCACCCCAAGCAGATTAAAGGTATTAGATTCTATACACCATGCTGGTATTAGATTGTCTACAGGAGCGTTTAGAACTTCGCCTATTCCAAGTCTCCTTGTTGACGCTGGAGAATTAACTTTAGACCTTTACCGAAAGTCTTCTATTATTCGGTATTGGTTTAGGTTGCAAAGACTTCCCAATTCTTTAGCTTGTCAGACTGCAAACTTTGTAAGGGGATTTTAGATATTTTGAGTTACACCCAAAATCTCCTCAACCTTATGGTTTTCGGGTAAAACAATTAATAAACGGTCTTGATATAGCAAGAAATAGAGTTCTTCCATTCAAGATATCAGCAACCCCTCCATGGAAATTACCAGATATATCTTTTTGTAAATATTTTATTGGTATAAAAAAGAACATGACTGAATTAGAAGCCAGGTCTCTCTTTCATGAACATGTCGAAGAACATAGGGAATCGACTTTTATATATACAGATGGCTCCAAATCTGATGCTGGCGTTGGATTTGGAGTATATAGTGGTTCTTTTAATTGTAGAGGTGCACTTCCTCTAGTATCTTCCATATTTACTGCAGAACTATATGGCATATTAACCGCTATTGAGAAAATAGCATTAAAAGATGAGGGCAATTTTACCATTTTTAGTGATGCAAGAAGTGTCCTTCAAGCTTTAGAAGTTTTTAATTCTAGTAACCCTTTGGTTTTAAAGATTTTAGAGTGGCTTTTTATTATTGGTCTGAAAGGCTTAACAGTTCGATTTTGTTGGGTTCCGGCACATGTAGGTGTGTGTGGAAATGAGGAGGCAGATTCACTGGCAAAGAATGCTGCAGCTGAGTTGCTACCAAGAAGGTATCCCATTCCATGTAATGATTTTTTACCTACAATTAAGAATTTTATGTGTAATAATTGGCAAAAGCATTGGGAAAGCTTAGTTGATAATAAGATGAGAGAAATAACAAATGTTATATCCCCTTGGAAATATAACGTTATGCCCCGAAAGTGGGAGACTACTCTTTGTCGTCTAAGAATTGGTCACACTCGGATGACACATGAGTTTTTGCTAGCTGGCCAACACCAACCATATTGTGACGACTGTTTGATACCCTTGACCGTGAAGCATTTGTTGACTGAATGCCCCACTTATAGCACAGAAAGAAATAGATATCTGTTTGAGGCTCGAGGTGAGGATGGCAGGTTCATCCTTGGCAAGATTCTTGGACATGATGTGTCATACAATGCAAGTGGCATTTTTAGATTTATTTCAGAAGCAGGTCTTCTGAAAGCTATTTAACTTTTACAATGATATATTTGCTTTTATGGTTTTAATTGAATATACTTTTATTCTTTATTTATAATAAACGATATCGGCGTCAATGACCTTCGATGTCATTCATTCATTAACAGGAGAGAGAGAGAGAGAGAGATGAGAGAGAGAGAGAGAGAGCGAGAGAGAGAGAGAGAGAGAGAGAGAGAGAGAGAGAGAGAGAGAGAGAGAGAGAGAGCAGAATTGAGAGTAGTGGGGTTTTGGGAGAGAGAGTGTTTGTCTGTTGTCATTCTGAGTTTTCCTGGGCAGTGCCGGGTTGGTCAGCTAGTATATTATATATATATATATATATATATATATATATATATATATATATATATATATATTTATGTGTGTGTGTGTGTGTGTGTGTGTGTGTGTGTGTGTGTGTGTAGTGTATTAAGTCAAACACCACAGGAAGAAATAAAAATGGTATAATGGTTGCCTATCCTCACTAGATTACATTGATGATTTAATAGATATGGGCAGGAATATAGGCTAGTGGAGAAAATTATATTTTAAGATAAAAAAAAGAAACTTTAAAACAAAGTGGTTCGAATTCGCAATATGCGTATATGGTGGCAAGACAGTACATAAGAACATGCAGACACTTCCTGTACATTTAAACCTCTTGCATATTTCTGTCGCATTATTAGGCCTCTTGAAATGGCTTAGCAATAAAACTGACTCGGGTATGGATTTACAACCATTTTTCATTTCTACATTATTATGATCATGTAGTAAGCATGAGTATGCATACATATGTTTATAAATCAGTGTATGTTTCAGTTCCAGAAAAATGTCACGGTAATGCTGTGGAGAAATCGTATTTATTTGCTCAAATTCATCATCCTTTAAAAGGGTATGCAAATCTCTTTCTCTTCGACTGCATGATCTTGAGTTTGCCAAATTTACTGTAATGATGATTTCTATGATTCGTTCTTCCTACCTATGATTTTATATTTAACCGAAGGAGCGTTAGATTGCATTTGCCATGACATTTCAGTGTACTTAAGCCTAAGAATCATAAGCTTTTAATTGAAATATGTACCCAGCACTGCAGACGCTTTCATTTGATTTTGAAATAACAAGCTGTAATATTTAAGGCCTCGCCACTCTCTCGTAGAAGGGATCATCCCTGTCCACTCCTTTCTTCTTCCGCCGCCCTTCTGCCTCTCAGCCCACTCTGGCTGGAAGAGAGAATGATACTTGATGTAAAATTCCCGTCACTTCGCGTCGTGAACATATAAGGGGAAAGTATATCTGAAACTGAAGCTTAGACCCTAGTAAAGGAACCTTCCCTGAAAAAAGCGGGACGTCATATTTTAACAATTATCCATAGGATCTTCTTGGAAATGTTTCCCACACCCAAATTTTACAGAAATTGCCTCTTACAAATTATCTAACCCAACCTAGGTAAGGTTAGGTAATTTGTAAGAGGCCAAAAAACTGGAGCTGGTGCAATACCAGTATATATCTCGGTCATTTGCTTCCGGGAAGTGGAATTATTGGGAAGGATTATGATGTCGAAAAGTTACCAATAAACCATTGATATCTAGAAAAGAATCTCTTGCAAACACAATATCAACTTGAAAAGGAAAAGGTTCCATTTGGTGATATAGGGATATTACGGGAGTCAATGGTGTTTCGTCTGTTATTTGGTACTTGTGTATACTTATGGAATGAAAAAAATTTCGTGAAATTTGTGTTTGTGATTAGAATTAAGAATTGAAATATAAAATTAACAGAAATTCACTCCTCAGCCAATAAGACGCTTAACAAATTTAGTTGCCTATCACTCACTAATATGGTTAAATTTATTGTATATAGTTGTTCACAGCATCCAGCTGTTGTTATGGTTTCTGTCCGTAGGAATGTGCGCTAGTGCTTTTGGATACATGTGTCGTATTTGTAGATTTAATTCATAAAGAAAATTATTTGACATTATATTACTGAGAGGCAGGAAGTTGAGAATGCAGGGTACTTCGGATAGGGCGCGAATTAATCTAAAAACTGGAAGTTTTGTGAAAAGTCTGAATAAGAATGAGATGCCTAAAATGCTAATGGGAAGACTTGGGATGATGGCAGATAAATGGGTTGTTTAGAGAAGAATCTTCGGAGTGCTTTTTGGGGAAAAAGAGGGTACGATTGGAGGAAGAGGAGGAGGAGGAGAAAGAAGTTGGGAAAGAAGAAGAAGGATATTATTTCTTAAACGAAGGTAATGGATTGATTGAGGTTTGATAAATGCAAGAAAAGGAAAAAAGAGAGAAGGTAGGTGACTCCAATATGACTCCAATACAAAGTTGCTAGTGACTCACTTTCCACCGAAAACTTTTCTGTTGTCATTAACTTCCATTTTTTTTGTCACCTTACACAATAACTTCGCCCCCCCCCCCCTTTTTTTTTTTTTATCTTTCTTTCATTCCCTTCGTTTTTCTTTATTCTTTAAATCGAAAACGGTATTACCAAACATGTGGCAAAGAAAAGGGAAGTCAAATAAAAAAAAAAAAGTTTTCGGTTTACAAAATGCGAAGTGTAGAAAGAGAGTTACTTTACGGTTAAGGAAATGAAGTGGATTGAAGGTGGAACATAGAATAAGAATTTTCGTAGCTTAGAAGTAGCATTAATCAAGTCTTTAATAAGCAGCTTATAAGGCAACGATAGTGAATTTATAATGTAAATATTTTATCGGGGTATATAACCAAGTAAAGGGAGAGAAAGGGAACGCACAGAGAATTGATAGAACAAAGGATATCAAGGGGAAAAAATCAGGGGATGTAAATGGCTTGGAAATTGGAGAGAAGGAATTAGAGATAAAAGCGGTATGTGATATCAGGTGGAAGTGGGAGGGGAGAAGTATTTGTAATGCAACGTAGCAGGATAGGAAAAGGGAAAGAAGTGAGTCAGCTAGGAAGCTAAGGAAAGAAAGTGAAAGAGTAGGAGGGAAAGAATTTTTTTGAAGGGGAGAAGAAAGGGAAAAGCTAAGAGGAATGAAAGGGTGGACAAAATGGGGGATTATTTCGAAGGCAACTTAGTGAGCAACTTAGCGGTGAAGGAGGCAACTCCAGGGTGACGAGAGGAGAGAAATGGAGTTGGAGGAAAGGTTCAGTAGGATATACTAGGTCATTATCGGGAGGTGAAGTGAAGAGAAAGAGAAGTCGAAAAGTGTGATGTTGCGTGATGCGAGAAAGAGAGAGAGAATCATTGTTTCTGGGATACAAGAGAAAAGCAGGAAGGTGAGAGATAAGAAGGTGAGGAGTATGAAGATGACTTAAAGCTGCAGTGTTGAAGCGATTGGTAGTATTTGAAGATGTGTGCTTCCCTTATTGTGAAGTTGGGGGAACCCAACTTTGCAAAAAGCAAAATCAACTTTAATGAATGAATGCCATGAAAATCTCATATAATTATTGGATTAGAATATGCATTTGTAAATTCTATTTTCCTATTCCTTTGTCTGAGACGATCTGCCGAGTTCGTTTTTTTTTCTCGGTAAATGCCGCAGTTTATAACGCGTAGCTTTGACTTTTAAAACCAACCCAAGTTTTTCATGGTTTGCATAAGTCTATTTTATGCACTGTATTGCGTCTGTCTTGAAGCCTCCTATGCATCCCCCTTAAAGGGAGTACGTTGATATACTGTAAAGTAGTAGTCAAGTAGATGGAGGTATTCTTTTGTCAGCTCACATGCCAGTAGCGGAATAAAAATATTAACATCTTTAGGAAGTCATTTCTTCGTTTTTTAGAAGAATCCATAGATTTGACGTATTTGATCAAATGCTGGTAAACTTCGCGGAGAATATTGCCTTCTTTCCGGAAATTCCATGGCCAAAGTTACAAAAAATTCCTTCTTTCTCTAGTCACTGACATTTCAAGCACAAAAAACGATGAAAGAAAATGCATCGAAACCATTTTCTTATTACTGCGTTCTCTTATTGATGGTTGCTTTAAATATCTTTTTTCTCCTCATTATATCTTTCGTCACATCAGAACTATGCCGTAATGCCAGTTTAATGATTATTCGTTTGCTTGTTTTTCACTGACACACTTCATTTGACATGGTGAAAGTGAGGTTAAATGAGTTAATGTTTTGTGTTTTGATATTCAGTAGACCCATGGGGCAGCAAGCAAAGAGTATTTTTTACCCTTCAAAGAAGTTTCCTGCAAAAAACAAAACTGACGTATAGATAACTCTTGGTCAGCAATAAACTCGCACACTTGTTGAATATCCTTGCTCATGAAAAGGGTCTCTACCATCTCATCACCCTCAAGAGATTTCCCTTGACCAGTATAAGTAGGCAAGTGCTCTTAAATGATTATGTCTGGCTTAGGACTGAAGAGCACACTTTTTCATTGAGAAATTTCGAAAGTGGTCTCTTTCTTACGACAGGAATTTCGTGACAATTTATTGATTTTTGTGTGGATGAGGATTAGATCTGATTTCCATTTTAGTCTGTGCCGAGCTCAGCTTCTTCTTGTAGTGTACTTGGGAAACTCTAACATAACTTGTAGAACAAATATCTAACTATGTAGTGAAGAACAAGTTGACATCAAGGATTTTCCTGATGGCTTAAAAATATCATATGAAAAGTAATATGGGGGTTTACTTGTTAAAAAATTTATGGTTGCATTTTTAGTAGTGCCGAATCAGAGGAGACTAATAATATATTTCAAGACTCCCATCGCTCTGTTGATAAGATTACCATTTCCTTTATGTAAAAAGAATATTCAAACGCAGAATCTTATTACGACAACTGTTATTGTTTCCATTGAAGTTTGCTTTTATAAATCGATCGTAATGCCCAGTATCCGCACTGGACGACAGTACTCCAGGTTGCCAGGTTAATGATTAACATGAGGAAGAAGTCTGCAATAGAAAACAATGAAGAAGTGTATTTTAGTCAGGGCACATTTTGTAAAATTCCATTACTATTTCTTCTAACCAAATGTAAAAAGTAATGTTTACACTAGCGTCCTCTCTCTCTCTCTCTCTCTCTCTCTCTCTTCTCTCTCTCTCTCTCTCTCTCAATTTGTGAATTGCTAATTACGTTAATTAATTAATTACTGGGATAAATGTGCCTTGCACTTATCGTGGATGCCAATTAAGGCAGAAATCACATTAAATCACATAGATTGAGAATGGAAAATTTCCAATTTAGAATCTATCAGTTCAAAAATAACCCTTTATTAACGCAACAGAAGGAAATTACTCAAGGAATGCTTACGTAATTCTAAATAAACGAAGTTCCTGATAGAACTAGCAGCACTTCAAATACTGGTTCTGGTTATACTAAATAAATGCATTATGAATACAAACATTTACAGAACGGATTTGAGTCCATTGTAAGGACTCGTTACACTTTCTGCTTTTCAATGAATGTTGCATGTGGATTACTCTAACCTGATAAAGCAGAAATTCTGCCAAGTAAGAAGGGGGGACAGGGCAGCGAGGCTGATATACAAACGTTCTGGAATTAGATTTTCCAGGTGACAACTCGTATATAAAAGATCTCTCACTTGCATGAATTATCAGTGGAGGGCATTTGAATTCATATTACAGAGCAAAGGTTATTTCAGTTACTGAACGTAATTCATAAGGGAAATATATATATGCTAGGCTTTACAAAGGGATTTATGTTGGGAAATGTAAATATTGAAACAAGGAACATGCAAGATTTTAGTAAGAGAAATTCACTTACCTGCTGTTCTGTATTGCAGGTGCACAACTGCAAATAAGCTTGATCCAATATGCCATCTTTTAACAATACAGCCCACGTGGCCAGATCAGAACAAAGGCATGCACCCAGAGGAAGGACACAGGAAACATGTGTGAGTCTCACAAGGCCTGAGTGGTATCTATTAGGAGCGGGATGTTTTCCTCTCGCTCGCTTTGGTGTGGGCACAGAGGTCCTGCAGCCTGAAAAAGTGATTAACACCAGCAGATAGGAGTTCACAGGAATACAGTTTGTAAGGCAAGATATCTAAGGTGAAATCTAGCATGTCTACTAAACCCGTGACTAATGGAAGCCACTCCCTCGTCTCCCTTCGCAAAAACATCCCACACTATCACTGCTGAAGCTGGGTCTAGAGTCCCTACTTTACCCCGAAGTCTAGCTGTTTTATCTTTAAGGGATTTTGGGTGCTGTGTCAAGAATCTGGAGACACATGACAGCTCCCCCCTTAAGCAGGTGGTCACTCCCTTTCGGGCGTGAAGGCCTATACTAAGCAATGCAGCTAACATAAATTGACCTATCTCACTGCTAGGACAGGAATATGAGATTCTCAACTTAATAAAAGAAAATCCTAACACCACTCAAAAGGTGTTTATAGATAGCTAATTGCTGTCTCTTGGCGACAGTGAAATTTCATTCCTAGTAAAGTTACAATTTAAATTGCATCTTGTCTTTGATGTGATCTATTATCACATTGCTGTAGTACCTACATAAGTGACAATGATCTAGCTACAAATACAGTGTTATTGCACAGAGTATACAATTTCTTAAGTACCCAACATGCTAGGAAATGAGTAACCTGAAGGGTATGTTAGGAAATAAGCAACCTTAGCGGTTGATGACTACAACAAAATGCGTAAGGGCTAGGACACGCCCTTTAGCTTGAGAGGCTAGAGAGTAGTTCTAACTTATTTGACTTGGTAGGTAACACCAGGTGAGAAAGGCAACTATCAACCTCGTCAGGATTTTGACTGTCTGGGATATTCTCCTCAATTGAGGCACTGTGCCAAGTGTGCCAGGAGCGTACCAGCTCTAGTATTGGACAATAATTGATCATTTCTTGATTTACAAAACTCTCCCTCTTAACTTCCTAGGTGACTCCTACTATTTACAGGTTTTTGTCTAGGATATTAGATATGAAGTTACTAAAGTAGAGATCACTCTGGCTACCTCCTCTGGGTAGGTGCCAGGGTCACTCTGTGCTGGAAAAGGCAATCAGACACTAGTGCCAAGGAGAGCTCGTGGCTCTAGATTAGTTAATTGGATCTCTTGTGCCCCTTTTTCTTCTTTGGGTTCCTCCAAGGTCTGTCTATGACAGTCCTAAGAGTGAAGTCAGGGGTAACTCTAGAGGCTGCTGGAAGGCTCCCTACTCCAGTTGCTGTGACAACCGAAGCAAGGGCAGTTGCATCTTCTGTGTCTCTGCAGGCCAGTTCTTGGTGTAGCCCTTAGGCCCGCCAGAGGTTCATCTTCAGTGGATGGAGGTAATTGGGAAGCAGAATTGTCAGATGTTGGAGGCTCACAATTGGCGATGGCTAATGAAATTTGGTGGATCTCCTGTAGGAGGATCTGTGGTCGATCTGTCACTGGCACCAAATTAGGGTCAGGCACAGGGTTCAATGCTAGTAAAGGCTCAACGTCCAAGATAGACAGAGTGGTACTGCTCAAGTTAGACTGAGAGTGGTACTGCTAAGGGCTCTCAAGTGGCATTGGCAGAGATTTGGGGTCAGGTGTTCCTGACAAGGAACACAGGCGCAAAACCCCTTGTTGTGCCTGAGTTGGGCTGAGACAGAGATTCCTGTGTCCTCTAGGTGGAGGTTAGAGCCTCTTGAAATAGTTCTAGTTGTGGTGTCTGCGGCACATTGCTAGCTAGGGCATCTAACACAATTGGTGGAGTGCCCTTTAAGCTTGCTTGTCTTACAGCGGTATTGGATTTTTCAGCATCCTTTCTTGAGGAGGGAAGAATTCTTTGGTGGCCATCCTTTCCTGAGGAGAATGGACTTGGCCTGGATTTGCACAGAGTGCCCAATGTGTCGACCATTCTAGTGGGCAGATGGTGATTCTTCTGATGGCAGCATGCCTTTCAAGGTGGCTGTGCTCTGGTCAAGTGATGCTACATTCAATGCCTCCTTTGTGGAGGTAGCTAAGCAATGAAGGGGTGTTGGGAGAGGTCCTCCCCAGAGGAGGCCTTGTCCCAACAGAAACTCTACCACGTTAATGCGGTGAGATTGATTACCCCAAGGTGTCATGACCCGGAGCTCGACTGTGGAAACAGACGTGGAGTGGTCCTCTACCCAAGTCAGCATCCACTGAGTTGTTTCGTTTACAGTGGCACAGGCAGGCACACAGGGCTGACCAATCAGACTGCCGAGCTGGAGCCATCAAGGGCCACCACTGAGATGGTCTTAGTCTCCACCCGCTCGGGGTGAGGATGGTCAGACAGCTATACCTATGCAGGCTTGGCATTTATCATGTTGACTAACTTTGGAGAGGTACCATGCTTTGGGTAAGCATGAAAGCCGCCATTGTAGTTGCCAAAGGCACCGCTGTCCTTGCAAGGGCCCCTTTTCTGGGCTTGACTGACTGGGATGTCCATAGTTGATGAGGTTTTGTTTGAGGTGGATGGAGAGGAAATTTTTGGTGTCCTTAGGAGGGTGCTGCTTGCCAGCTCCTCCTTTATAGTGGCACTCAGATTTGGAGTGTGCAACTTTCTTGCAGTAGTTGCACATTGGAGGTTTTGAAGGGCATACTGATTTTGAGAGATGCTTAGGGGGCACTACGTGCCAGTGAGATGTGCTGGAAGATGGTTTATAGGTCTCCCAATCATCAGCCATACAACAGGCCTCCGTGAGTGTTTTGGGATGCCTGTCATTGAGGTGCACAGGGTGGGCCCCAAGAGCACACTGGAAGAGATCCTCTAGCATGGTTCTGTTAAATAGTTCCTCGAAAACTGTGCATGGCATGGATTTGAGCCACTGTCATTCTGCGCAAGTCTTGTGATAGCTCCATTATGCCCAGGTCCATATGATTTCTTTTGAGAGGTCTCTAAACCGCTGTCTCCATTTCTGTGGGGTTATCTCATAGACCTTTGTAATTACCATCTGAACATCCTCCATGTTTCCCCCATTACCCTTATCCAGCAAGCAGTAAGGCCCTCTCCATCCCGATGGTGGTGTATTAGTCAGAGTGCTTCTACTTCCTCCAACCATACCTCTGTCTCATCCTCTGTCCAATTTGGTATTAGAGATTTAATACTGGATATTAGAGTATTAGGCACAGCAGATGTGGGGATTAGAGGTTTGCTGATGGTCTAGAGCTGCAGCACTGTCTTTATGAGCCTTCTCCAGCTCGAGCTCCTTTTCTTTAAGAGCTAGTTTGTACTTCCTTTCTTCTTCTTCTCCTTCCTCTGGTTTTTTTCTATCCATTCTCTTTCTGGTTTGTCTTCTTTGTACCTCGCTCCTGTCCCTTGAGACCCTCCTCATTCCCCATATTCATGAGGGCTTGGTAACATTCTTCCAAAATGGTTCTGATAGGATAGGACAGATTTGAATGGTCTGTGAAATTAAAAAGGATTTCAGGAAGTATCACTTCACTTTGGGGACTTTTTAATGGAAATGGCACCTTTCAATAAGGTGGCACTGTGGCTGAATGTGCTGTTCAAAGGTCCTTGTTAGCAAATTTTATGGGATACACACTGTTATTGGCACTCTGTATCTCAAGGTACAGGTGTGGGTCCAGGTGCAGTTTGATTAGTCACTCAGGACTCTTTACTATAGAAAATGGCACTTTGCCCAAGCAGAGTGCAAGGAAAAGTAAGAGAAAAAGAAGGGGTCAAACGCTTAAGATCAGGTACTCATCGACAGTGCCCCAGATTAGTGGTACTGTGAGAGGGGAAATCCCTCTGCTGGCACTCTTAGGTGGCTAGTTCCTAAGTGGTGCTGCTTCCTTTCATGCTGAGGGAGGAAGTCTTGGTAATGCACTTTAGTGTTCGTGCAGTTTAGTGCTGACGGTATACGCAAGTCTTGAGAAAAGGACTCACTCGTGCCAGACAGTTCAACAAAATATTGTTAATTTTCCCGTAACCCCACAAATTTATTATGTGAGACAGAATGCTCAGTTGCCTAAGGTACTCAAGAGTGAAAATGGATTCAAGTGCTAGGACGCTATTGCATAAACAAATTACCGCACTATGCGTGAATGAGTAAAAAGGAAAGTAAAAATAACAAGCAGTGTACACTGATGACACAAGAATTATCCCAAAGATTGTATTTTCTGTATGACTTTTGAATGTTTCCTGTTACCTTGGCTTGGTGAAGTAATGGGTTACCTATCAATACTACTTTGCTCAGTTAACAAACCTGCTCTTATTAATTCGTACTTGTTAAATCTCTCTCTCTCTCTCTCTCTCTCTCTCTCTCTCTCTCTCTCTCTCTCTCTCTCTCTCTCTCTCTCTCTCTACCGAGCGCGTAGATCCTATAAGGATGATTCGTTATGTATAACTAATGTTCCATGATTCGCTCTTAGGAATTTACATGAAATGTGTGTGCCTAGTTTCCGTTATGTTAATTATTTCATAAATGGTTTCCAATATACTACACAAGATGTTACGTGTTAGGCATGTGAGTAGCAGGGGTGTATACGTATCAGCTTATCCTTTTGTCATTGTTGTAATGATTCGTGATGATGATGATGATGATGATGATAAGGCATGATGGTTCGGTATAATGAATGTAGATGGTGCAGTGTGGTGATTGTGAAGGCTTTCGACCCAATGACGAAAGAGAAGAGGAATCAGCAAGATGATCTTTCGAAGCTAAACAAGGAGTTGCTTTTTTCTACCTGTATAAAGATGATTGGGAGAGGAAGTTGTTGATTTTCATTTTTAATTCATCAGGCGTAAGCTGTGGAGGTTTCAATGCTTCTGTTATTAGACATTACTTTAATTTTGTGTGCTGTCTTCTCTTTCACGTAGTTTGTCAGTCGAACCTTTTTACTCACCTTTTCCAGTTGTGGAGCAGTTTATAATTTCATCGTAAGCGTTGGCGTCAGTCACTGCTGTAATGATCTTAAAAACCTACATAGTGTTCAAGGCTCTGGCACACCCAATATTGTCCTGGTTGACTGGCAGAAAGTGGGAAGTTGTGTTTGGTGGTGAAATTACCACCTGAATATTTTCATTTTCTGTGCTACCCCAAGCACTTTTTCACTTTGGGGATGAAATACTGGTTGAACCTCTCAGAGAAGGACAACCGAGACCCATGTCTTGGATTTTTTCATTGATAGTGTGAGAAGATATCTCTTGGTTTGTGTGATAGAGAGAGAGGATTTTTTGGGTTTGCCTGTGTGATATACAGTGCCAGGCTTTATCATATCCTGCTCCACATTGCCAAATACCATGAACATTATTGTCAATCCTTCCATGCGTTACATACTGGTGCATGATTACGCATGTGTATTTATTGTTAGGCATCTTTTTTCAGAAGAGCCCTGTAACATCACAATGAAACACTTTTGTCTCTAGGATGGATGCTCCCCTCCAGAAAAATTTTCTTCAATTCTGGCAGAAACAACCCTGTAGCTTCCTCATCAACAGAGGTAGCCTCTCCAGTAACTTGTATTTTCTTGGGATGATGTTGATTTCTGAACCCATGCAGCCATCCCTTGCTTGTTGTGAGTGGCTTGGTGTTCCTTTTGGTTTCGTGTTTATTTTTTTCCCTTTATATGTTAAAGTCCTCATAAATTTTTAAGTTCTTATGCTGCGTGCCCACCACTTTGAAGTCCATTGTATTGTAAATAAGTTTTCTTCTGTTTAAATGAAATTTTTTAAATTTTTTTATATTCACAATAACTCTTCTTAGCAGACGCAAGTAATTTGGGAAGGAAATTTTGTTTGTTTTTTAGCTAGTTTACCAATCGTAAGTATTTGATGACAAACCTTTAAATTTGGGAAAAGTTTGTCTATTTATTTAACAAAGAGCGTTGTAAATACCAGTGTAATGTTTTGCTATTAAAGCTTCCATATTTCGCGAGGGGATGTTGTGTGTCTCCGAGAGTTATTGGTGGCTGTGAGACCTTTGTAAAGTAAAGTTTTTCTGTCCTCTTGATATGTCAAGAGATTTATGTTTCTGATAGGTCTGTTCTCAGATTAATGGCTTAGTCATACATTTGCGATTCAAAGACGTGCATGTCGTAATGGCTGGTTTTGGCGATCATCGCCATATTTGCGTACCTGGGGCAACCAGAAAAAAATATTGACGGCTGATTACGACACCCTGGTGTAATACTCCATTAACTATAGTGAGAGCATTGTGCAGTTCAAGATGAACCTATGTATGTCCGTAATCATATGTGCAGTATGCGCGATGATTAGGCCGTGCCCACATTTGGTGGTTGGGACAGGATGGCTTAGTGTGTAAATGCATGTCGAATTATGGTTATCTAATTGCGTTTTATTTACATAGGGACATGCGTTACGGCATGTAACTGTGCCGTGCACATGAATTCCACCATATAGATTCAAGGTGAACTCATGACCAGTCATTCTCATTTTTATTGCAGAAAGAACAAGATCTACTTGTTCCAACCACATTACCACTCCCATCATGTGATTTTTTTTTTTTTTTTTTTTGAAGAACGTGGAGAACATGGATATGCTAGATTTCATAGCTGAGAGCTAACATGACCCTGAATTAATAAAAGGCATTTTGGATTATCACGATGCATGGAGGAAAACAACGCAAGTTTAAGAAGAAGCATAGAAAACAAGACGTTGCTAGGTCTGACCCTACTGACAATGCAGAAAGAAGAAGGAATACTATGAAAACTTTATGCAAAAACGGGCAACTGAAAATCCAGGACTTCTATGGTCGTTGGCGTGCGCTAGGCAGCAATGCCACAACATAACCCACGTAGCACACTGAGTGTACTGCTACATAATCATGGCGATTCATGGCCTGCTACGTAATGGATGGGGCATCTTGCAATTGCAAGTTTCGATTTGCGCAATTGCATCAGTGTTGCATAGTGCACAATGACATGACAACAAATGACAGTTAGCACAGCCGAACTGATTTGTTTTAAATGGTTTAAAACACCCGCCATTACTTGGTGCAGTAATGGCGCATGTCATTATACTTGGCAACGCGGTGTCGATTCATGGCGATTGATGGCAAGTGTGTGAACGACCCATAATTAAAGCATATCTTGTGAAGGAGACTGAATCCTGAACGTAGTGGATGCTCTTTCCCCAGTGACATTACTTCAGTAACACCGTTGAGAGAACTTTCTGTGAGTGACAAGTGGTTGTACACTTATGCATTTGTAATCTTACACACATTTTTAGTTTTCTATTGTACCGGATTTGTGTGTCCGTTTGCCCTCACATCTTAAAAACCACTGAGGCTAGAGGGCTGCAAGTTGTTATGTTGATCCTCCACTCTCTAATCATCAAATATATCTAATGACTTCCCTCTAGCCTCAGCAGTTTTGATTTTGTTTAAGGTTAAAGTTAGCCATAATCGTATTTCTGGTACCAATATTATAGGCCACCACCAGACCGTGGCTGAGTTTCATGGGCTGCGATTGCCCTGAAGAAACTTCGGCACGTTTTTTACGTGTTTATATTTTTCGCAACTAAATAAGAAGAGCAGTTACTACTTCAGAAACCTCAGAATGTTGATGAACTGCTTATCAACTTCCCCTTATACGCACTGCAGCTCAATTTCTGTCTTGCGCATGCTCCTGCAACTTATTAGATACCAAGGTTATTCCGTTTCTGCATCACCTTCTTCCTATCCGAATAAGACTTTCTTTGTCTCGATGCCCTCCTTCCCCCCTCCCAAAGTATTGGAACTGCACCAGTCTCATCGAATGAGCGTCCTTCCGTCTGTCCTCGCACCAATCCACTTCAAAGCTCTCTGATCCGCATTTGCATCTCGTCTTCCCATCTGTACACGTCTCGCCCCTTGGTACTTCATAATTATGTTCTGTATTAGGAGTCCATGCCAATCTAGCTGGTTTTCAAGATTATAACAACTGCAACTTGTGAGAGTACGCTCAATTCCAAGAGATTTCGTAACAAAAATAATAATATGATTACAGTAGTCATAATGATTATTCATTAGCATAGCAACCAGACATAACAGAAAGTGCGTAAGTGGAAGAATATTGCGAAAAAAAAAAGATAGAGGATAGTAGGGTTAAATACGCCGGAAGTAATGTAGAAATGAAAGTAACTTGAGTTATTTCCTCTTTCTCCTCTCGTTTTCTAACTGTGCTTATGCAAAGGAGTTGCTAACATCTTATCTTTGCTAACAAGTGGCCTCTTAGTTGTATGGTACAAGTGGAAATGTGGTTAGGATACGATAACTGCCTTCAGCTCTTTGATTGAGGTTAATGATCACTTTATCATGGCCGTTTCGTCTTTGGCGAATCTCTAGCAATTGGTTCTTTTCATCGTAGCTTAAATGGCAACAGGAAGATATTTCGTTTAGTGACGTTAAGGCTGCCGTTATGGAAAGGGAATAAAGAAGTTGAGGTTTTTGGATTTGTGAGTAGTTAGTGGTTATGGGGAAACCATTTTTACGTAAGAAACTAGGTTCTGTGATTTCTGGATGCTTCATTATTGCGTAAATGCGGGAATAAATTTGTGGCCTTTATGATGATGGTTCGTCTTTTATTTCATTTGTCTTCTCTCCCCTTTTTGTAGAATTGTCTTCTCTTCACGTTTTGTTCCACTTCACCTTGTACTGATTGCACTGCATGGCCATTTAGTGCCTGATTCTCCTTTTAATCAATGAGTGGATCTTCTCGCTTACTTTTTTTGCGACTTACTATCAAGGTGATTCCATGGAAAATTGTATTAGATATTATCGATTTTCAAGTACTTTTAACTAGTATATTTATATGAAATTCTCTCAGTCAATAAAACAAGGTGAAAGTCAAAACTTATTGGCTTGGGAAATCCGGTGTATGAAAAAAAGGGAAAGGATTATCAGGGTAGTAAGATCAAATGGGTACTTTCACGTAATTACTCTCCAGTGTATAAGATGTAAATAGTGTTTAGGCGGTCTAGATTGGTAGAGATTTTTAACAGCTATGGAAATTTTTGCCAACAAGTTCCTAGCTATGGTTTTGTCCATGTATTTTTCATTATTTTTAATTCCGTTCTTCCTCAGGTAAAGGCTAACTATATTAAATGGACATGCCTCGTGGAAAAAAGTGTAAAGTTCTGCAACATTTAAAGTAATAGTCAACGAATAAGATACTCGAGCAAATGGCTCTTCGAAGTTCACAATTAAGGCGTTTTTACGGTCATCTGTTCAATAGGCTAAAACTTGCCTAATTGTCAGAGATTACACATAATAAATCAACATAAATACGCGTATCGTATAGTCCAAGTATCCTGCTATTGTTTTAAATGTAGAACAGCACATGAAAAAAAAAAATCTCTTGGAAAATTAATTTTGAACAAGAGCTTTTACAATCAGTTATACCTTGAGGTCCGACATATCCAAGCACTTGAAGTCTGCGCCATTCAGATTCTACTGAATAAAAAGTTGAATCATGCAGTCTATATCTAGAGCCTAAACTGGATTACCATCTTATTGATAACTTGGAAGATACCGGACAGCACGAAGTAAAAAGAATGTGTCCTTTCTGAATAGAACTCATATATTTACACAGCATATCCTTGTTTTGAAGGGATTTGAAACTCTTTGTAAGCATTCAGTACTCATGAATGGTGAAATGGAACTTTGTCCACTTCATTCATTATTGTGGTTTCTTTACATAATATTATAATATATTCATTAATGAGCTTTAAAATAACTGTTAATGAAATTTTATGTGATTATATTTAATAAAGAATCTTTAAGAGTTCCTATTTACAAGGCTTAACAGTTCTGGAGGACTTATCACCATGCATAGCAGACTGTCTTGGGCAGCGTAATTAAAAGATCCTTGTTGTCTACGTACAGGCAATATAGATGCAGAGTATGCGGAAATCTCTGCCATCTCTAACGCCACCACCAGAAGAGTAAAACAGAAAGGAAAATTCCAGAACAGACAAGGTAGCTTTAGCCATTGCCCATGAAAAGCAGTAAAGAATATTTTGAAAAATTATCATGGAGGAAATCATTTATAGAAATAACAACGAGGACCGTCTGATATATTTGGAAAGAAATTAGAATATTATCGGACAATTTTACGTCAAACTCTTTATCTATTTTGAAAATTTGGGAAATGTATATTTCCAATCCAAAATACAGTAGTAGAAATATTATGTAGAAGTTCTACAGTTGAATGGAATTCCATGCATTTTGTTAAATTGAAGCAGTAGCACAGCGAGCCTCCACCGGCTTCCATCGCCTCAGACCACCTGAACCGCCAGAGTGGTCGTTAATATTCCAAGTCAGACCAACGTCAGTCTGAATTCTTCAAATTCAGTTGCACTATACTGGAAATAGGCATAGTTAATTTTAGTCTTATTTCTTTGTACCTTCACTTTAGACATACAATCAGTGCCATGGAATGTTGCCATTGTAATAATTAGAAAGTTACTGTGTTTATATATACGTATATATATACTATATATGTGTATATGTATATATATATACATATATATATATATATGTATATATATATACATATATATATATATATATAGATATATATATATATATATATATATATGGTATAGTCATTTTGCGGAATTGCTCATTTTGGAAAATGACGAAAATGTCTGTCATTATGCAAAAGACCCCAAAAAATGATGGTCATTTAAGAAAAAAAAAAAAGACACGGGATTGGTCATTTTGCAAAATAGCTATTAGTATCGTCTATGATTTTATAAAACGATCAAACAGCTGCTGGCCTATATGCAAAATGAAGCGCTTCAGCGGCGTGGTTGGTATGGTATTAGCGTCCCATCTCGGTGGTCGCGGGTTCGATTCTCGGCCATTCCATTGAGGAGTGAGAGATGTGTATTTCTGGTGATAGAAGTTCACTCTCGACGTGGTTCGGAAGTCACGTAAAGCCGTTGGTCCCGTTGCTGAATAACCACTGGTTCCATGCAACGTGAAAGCACCATACAAACAAACAAACAATATGCAAAAATGTGCAAACACATGCATATACAAGTATGTGTGTGAAACCTGTGCCATTAATTGCAACTTGTGTGGTCAAAACATTCCATGTCATCCTTCTGGGCGCCCTTGTTCAGTTGTGAATGACGATGTTGATGAGCCTTTGCTCTGATGCTTATGTAATAGGAATCGGAGCATTCAGGCTGAACAAAGGGAATCGAAAATAGAACAGAAGCAAGCTGAGAAAATGAAGAATAAATCTGTACAGCGCTTCAAGCCAGCCCACGCAGGGGACACTGTCATTGTTCCCATTCCCCTCGTTGACCGCGGACGAGCGGAGTTTGATAATGCAAAGGCAATTATCGTTCGGCCAATGGACGGCGGAACTTATAAACTTGGGACAAAACAGTTTACTTAAGCAGGTCTACACCCGTAATCAGTTCACCCTGTGTGACGAAATAATTCATGTCACTCGAAGAAGTAACAACGGATCGGGAAGTAAATTAGCGAGAAGTGGCTATTGCAGATTCAATGGGACATAGCCACGGGATCAGTAAGTGCGGCTGTACCTAGTCATGTCTCTGAACAGACGCTGCAAATGCTACAAAAAACGAAGTAGATGGAAATGCAGCGTATCCTGTTCTAATAAGTCTGATAATGCTACTTTTTATCATTGTTGAAGTAATTTTCAAGTTTAATAGTTATTTTGCAAAATGACTACAATTATTTGAGCATTTTGCATAATGACAGACAATTTTGTCGTTTTCCAAGATGACCAAAACACACACACACACACACCCACCACACACACACAAAACATATATATATATATATATATATATATATATATATAGATATATATATATATATATATATATAATGACCAATTCCGCACAATGTCCGTAACGCGCGCGCGCACACAGAACACACACACACACACATATATATATATATATATATATATATATATATATATATATATATATATATATATATATATTATTTGTTTTGAGATGAGGGACATGAAAGTAAAGGAATAAAAGGGTACAAAATACTGTGCAACTTCCTCCAGGTTGCTGTGTTGTCTATCGGGTAAGAAATTTAATTTACTATTTATTTTATGTAACGATGTTACACATTGAATTGCCCCGAAGGTTGAAGTGGAAAGTTTTACTGGATATTCAGTGACTGGAAAAGGATAAAAAAATTTCGGCTTTTAGTTAATGCGTGGGAATGAATAATTCATATTTCTTCACCTGTGATGGAGAGTGGCCGACGTATCTACTTTAATATATATATAATATATATATATATATATATATATATATATATATATATATATTATATATATATATATATGTATGTATGTATTTATATTTACACACACATATATATATATATATTTATATTTACATATATATATATATATATATATATATATATATATATA
Source organism: Macrobrachium nipponense (assembly GCF_015104395.2). NCBI lineage: Eukaryota > Metazoa > Arthropoda > Malacostraca > Decapoda > Palaemonidae > Macrobrachium > Macrobrachium nipponense. The sequence goes on from NC_061088.1 coordinate 61,436,728, forward strand.
TAATAATAATGTACATATACATACATATTATAGATATAGATTGGCCACAACTAAAACTAGGCTATAGCAGGGAATGTAAGAATACTTTCATACCGTCTTTATATACACGTCTCAGTAGGTCATTCATGAATTTGCCGTTTTCCCCTCTTAATACTTGCTAGAAGCGTATTTCAACTTTATTGGTATTATTGTCTACAGAAAATTTATACACAGTTTCGACTTCGTAAGTTCTTGTCCATTTCAGCAAGTACTCATTAAGATGACAAATATCAAATAACCAAGATGTCCCCTATTTCAAATCTATTGTAATCCAAGCTTAGTTTACATGCACTCTTTTCCCTAAGTTGTTCAATTCCTAAATTAATATGTCGAACATATTTCGAGAGGAAACTCCCAGGCGGAAACCTCCGAGTGGTAATGGAAATAAAGAGACAGTTCTCCGAACGTTCCCAGTCTTTTGGGGGAAATCAGACCAAAGTGGAATTCGACTGCTGCCTAGATTTTATCGGTATTTCAAAAGCATGTCGAGTTGCGAATTACATTGTCTTCTATTGATAACTTGAAATTTTCTGCAGCATTTACAGCACATCCAACGGTAATTGAATATCACTCTTCGTAGGATTTCAGAGTTATATCACAATTTAGGAGTTTGAAATTCATTCAGTCCTAAGAATTTACCAGTACATTATTTAGTCTTATATCATCCTCGTTCTTGAGTGATGGTGTCATGTCGTTCTGGAGAAAACTGAGCTACGGGAATTGGAAGAAAATATATTGTCAAGAGGATTCATTAGAGCCCTACTCAAAAAAAGTACTATTTTAAGGCTCTTAATATTGCTGATTTTGAGTGGTTTAAATGAATGGCTAAAAATGACTGGACATCACAAGCCATATTAACGGTACATTAGTATTTTGTATTATTACCTTCATCAAGTGATTGCTGTAACCTTGCAGGAACCGACTGGCTTGCATGTTTACGAGAAATCATAGATCTTTCCGTCTAGCCATTCAATTTTATACCAGATCTTCCCACTTGCTTGTTTAGATTAATGATTTTTTAAGAATAATACCCACTTTAATTAACATTCCTATCTTGGTATGATTCATATCAAAAGTAATTGCCCAATAAAATTCATGAAAAAAAGTATCTCTCTCTCTCTCTCTCTCTCTCTTTTGGCGTAAGCGCTCTATGACCGATTGTTCATGAAATTCGTGTCGTGAAGATGCATATAGTATAGGAAACTGCTCTGATGGCGATGTCTTTAGTTTGATGGCTCTTTAAGAAAATGAAACTGAAGTACTTATTTTATTTTTATGAAGCATATTATTTAATTGTTTTGTTTTGAACAACATAGTTTTTCTTACTAATACCTTGATGTTTATTTTTTTAATTTCGCTAGTTGGAACCGCGCTAATTTGTAATGCAAGGTGTTTAGCTCATTTGTTAATTGTGTGGCCGTTGATCATTTTTTCATTCCTCGCTTTTTCGATACACTCAGTTACTGTCTTCGTGGTTTTAGTTGTTTCTTGTCTTATACAATATATGATTCTATGAGGAAAAGGATGCTAAGTAAATGCCAACCGGTATATGAAGAAAATTAGTGACAGGCAGCAGTGTAATTGGGCCATTTTACCGGATGTAGAAAACTGAGTTACCGGTGTGATTAAAATGAAATCTTATTCTTTGTCTCTGTATTTTTGCTTCCTGCCACCTCTCATCTATTATATCTGGAGAGCTCATGATTTTCCACACTGCGTTTTAACCCCGTAGCATTTCATCAGATCTTGCAAGAATTTAAGTTCAAGGGAAGTGGAGGCTTTGAAGCCGGTCTTAGTAATGTGAATCGACTACGGTTCCTTTACCGAAAGAAGGGAACAAGAGAGCGAGCATTCCTTTATTGGTTCTTTGGAAATTCCTCAGAAGTAGTGGTCTCATTCATTGAAGATTACTTTTTGTAAACCTCTTGGATTGTTCGTATTACAGTAATGCAGAGATGCCGAGATAGTAAACGGATTTTTATGTATGACTCATCTGATCGTCTGGTAACAAAAAGGAAAAACAAATTTCCCATGAGTAGGATTTTTGGAGAGGGTGATAGATAGTGATTGTATGACTTAATTCGAACTGAAGGTACTTTGATTGATGCACTTTGAGACCCTTGTATTGTGTAAACCTCAATCTTCCTCTGTTGGGTTTAATTTTTTCATTACTTCAAAACGTATACTAAAACAAGGAATGTTAAGCCAAGTGGTTTTTGAATCGTTTGTGGGATTGGTTTACGTCTCGAGGGTATTGTAGTTTGCAAGTTAATACTTGGGCACTGTGAGATCTTTTAGCAATTACTGGCATTAGTTGAGTTTATTGCTATAGTATTTTCTTCAGACACAAGCTGTTACAATAATGGAAGACGTGGTGAAGGCAATTAAAGAAATATGCGCATAGTGTGTGTAAAATGTTTCTTAATCCCATATAATTTTTTTTTAAATCACTGAATAAAAAAGTTTCATATTTAGGTTAGAGATTTGTCGAAGGAATGACTTACAATCACAGCCCCTTTTGCTGGCCTCTCCTCAGGACCTTACCTTGCACTATGTCAGATAAGGGTTTCCCCCTGTTCCTTGTTTCCGTAAATTTTTTCTAGATTGTTCATGTGATATCTGCTAATAGAATGGTAGATTAGTGTCACAAGATAATGACTCTTCATTTTCTCCGTACATATATTACGTTCAAAACTTTATACAGCAAGTCACATCTTTCGGAAGTAACCAGGTTCCTCAACAAAAAAGAAAACACACACACACACACACACACAGTCTTGGACGCTCGACCAGAAAGAGCCGCACCCCCTGTGTGTAAACAAGTATTACAAAATAGTTGGGGTTGCCAACTACAAAAAACGAGTGATCTGAATGTTTCTGGTAAAATCTCAACTGACACCAGGCAGGCTCTTCCTTCTTTGGCTTATTACTGTATGCTAAGGGTAGAACTGACTCGCATTTATCAGCATTTTATGCATGCTTCTAACCAAATTCTCCACTTAGAAATTTGTGAGCATTATCTATTTAAAGATAGGTTCTGTCATTTTTTTTTCTTGCTTTTGTTGAAGATGTTTTAAATGTAATTCACTATCATTATTTTAAACCATCGCATTTTACGTTAATGTTTTGCAGTTAGTTATTTTTTAGTATATATTTTGTGATTGTGTGCTAATTATGATAATGGCGATTGAAATTAGTAAAGATAAAGAAGACACTAAGGTAATTGTTGTGGATAGTGCTAATTAACGTGGTTCTGTGTCTACATGTTATGTAGAGTTTTCGCCACTCAGGGGAATTGGTTGTGTACTTTGCAACCTTATCCTAAGGTATTTTGAGTGGATACTTTAATGGGTACAGAGGTCACTTTGCCAAATTAGTGGTGCCCCCAAACTAATCAATAGGCGGGGATTTTTTTAGAGGTTGGTCATTATTAGCCTCATGTGACTGAAATCCGTCTCATTCCTCTTCTAGTATGCATAATGGCACTTTATCGCATTCATGTAGATGTGGTCATGATTTATGTAACCAAATACTTTCATGGGGAACAGTAAGCATTGATTCTGTAAGATTTTTTTTAGGATTGTTTATTTTTAGCTACCGATATAAGGAATTATTTATGGAATTATCTTCTTGTCTATTTCTGATGTTTGCGACAAGTCGCATCTGACAGGAAATGTGCTCTTTAGCCTGCATAAGACTACTACATATCTGTATCTTTCAGTCATTTATTTTGAACTCAGTCATCGTGGCATTCAAGAGATAAGAAGCTGTCATATTCTAAGGGATTTCCAGCTTCATGCTCGATGTTTAAATGGGCGTGATGGTCCTATCCAGGTACGCCATTTCAAAAAGTGTTTCCATGTTGTCTCTGTCAGTATGACCTACCCGTAGAAATTTCTATGTAACCCAAAATGTTTTGTGGCATAGCTCCTTACCTTTAGGCATAGAGGTTCAAGTATTTTATGAATCTGTTATTGACCATCATTTTGGCGACATTACTCGATTGTGAGTTACACATTATATATGTCGGTTTCCTTATCAGTCTCCGGATCTCATTGCTGAATGAATTCCTTGTGTTTCTCGTAGAGCTAATGTTCACTTGTGATACCGTAGCTAATATATATACAAGTGGTTTGTAATGATGAGAATTCCCAGTCAAAGAGACACATTAAATTTCTCAATAAAATAACAAATCATTATAATTTTATATTGTGAGGTCAGAAAAGAGTGAGGGAGACGAAGAGTGATTTCAAGTTAAACAGCCGTTTGCTAGTGTTTTGTCTTAGAATAATATGTGGAAAGTTACAGCTAGCAAGAGCTACTTTGAAAAATCAGTAGTTAGAAAATAATTTAAGTCATGTTCAGGTTTATAGTGTTTCATGTATATATATATATATATATATATCTATATATATTATTATATAATATATATATATATATCATATAATATATATATAATATATATATTATATATATTAGACAATAATATTATATCTATATATATATATTATATTATAATTATATGATATATATATATATATATATATATATATATATATAATAATATATATATATACATACATACATACTTACATACATACATACATAAATACACACACATATAAAACGTATAATAAGTATTATCTCTCTCTCTCTCTCTCTCTCTCTCTCGCCTCCCTCTCTCTCTCTCTCTCTCTCTCTCTCTCTCTCTCTCCCCCCATTTATAAAAGTCGAGTCTATGACCACAATCCTTAAATAGTTTCTCTTTTATTGCAGGTATGACGGACGTCAACCCTTCTGTCACCAAAGGTATAGTGTGAAAAATAAAGGACATTGATTTTTTAAGACACACTAATAAGATCTACGTAAGTTGAATGGTAATTATTTGTTCCTCTATAGACAATGCTGATCTTTTTCTTATTTGATAGTAATCTTAATTTGTGTTTACGCAGTTCTGCAATTATCCATGGTATTTTTTCTCGTGTTTTTGGCTTTTAATTGAAAAATTCTCAGACTGATTGATCTGGTATAACCCCCCCTCCCCCCCGCCAGCCGCCGCGCCGCCAGAACGATGTCCGTTAATCGTAAATTCGTAAACGTTTAAATTATTATTTTCGTGGAAAAGAATGACCTAAAGTTCTTACGGGAAAATCCGTTCGATGATACAAGACTGATATTTTTCATGTTTCTTATTTACTCGAGTGTAGGTAATAATCTAATTAATAGCTACCGCTCGTCCAAATTACGTTGGCTTTGCATAATTCTGCAGACAGTCGTTATATACCTATGGAATTTATATAAATTACAGTGGGAACAGGACAGAAATGTTATAATCAGATATAATATTTAAGTCTACCAACGTTTCTGGACCACAATTATCCCATTTTCTAAGCTAAAAACAAAAACACTGTAGATAACAAAACCACACAAATAGCAATAAAAATACAGTCTATGATAGAAATCAGTAAATGTACATTGAAACAAGAAAAGAAGACACGTCTATATAGTATGTTTGTCAGAAAAAGTTGAGTGACTAAGAGCGATACATATTTGAGGTTCAAAGAAAACTTTCAGCAGGAATAGATGCCTGGATTGGGAAATTCAATTTGAACACATAACTTAGGATTTAAGAATTGTTAAGAGTTACTCATTCTAGGCTCTACCCAGTATTTCATAAACTTATTGTATGTTTACTTTAATTTGCTTATTTTATTTTGTGCTTACAGTTATTTACTTGATGTCTCATATTAGGGAATTTAGGTTCAATAGTTTTAACAAAGGTTCTGTAACTGACACCACGTCCGTGTGCAACCGACAGGTGTCCCCTGGTCAGGTCAGGGACATGTATATTTGTTCATCAATGCAAAGTTTAATAAAGGCCTCAATTTACATTTAAATAAGAGAGTGAAGAGTTAAAAGGATTTTTGGTAATGGTTTTATATTAACTGCCAGAATATGACGGTTAATTATTTTGTATAATTTATCATAAAAAGGCTTTTCATATATTATTGGAAGATTGGCCGAAAGGTGTAGTAGGTAGAGCGTATTCTAGAAAAAAACACAAACCGTTTTAAGTGTTAACTTGCCGAAAAATTTAGTGGAGGGCAGTTATCCGATAAATATTTCAACTCTGAAAATGAAACAATTAACCCTGGTCGAAGTCGATGCAACTTGCCACAGTCGGTGTATTTGCTGGTACCTACAATAATTCACTGTACAGGTGAACAGAAACACCAGGTATTTTAACGGAACTGCACTTGATCACACCACAGGGTTCGAAATCAAACTAGGGCTTTCTTGTGGTATATGTTTATCTGTGTGCGTGTTTTATATATATATATTAACACATTGTGTATGTCAAATTGTTTATGGGTCTCTTCTGATATGCGTTCATTCACACTGAGTCGCATTTTTTGTGTTTCGGGTGATATTTATTGGTGTACCCAGTTATTCCAAATTTTTAAATATCACTTAATCAGTTTCAGTTCAACCAAAGGGTTTAGAAAGTTCTGAACCAAGATTGCCCACATTTACGAACTATAAATTCACTAATAAAGAATAATATTTTAAGCAATTTTCCATCATTGTGCTAATGCAGTGTCACCATGGGCAAGTCCCCAGTGACTTGTATATCCTCATGATAGAACTGTTCCTTTCACCGTTTCTAAAGGGTCTGTCACACTTTGACTCTTAATGAAAGTCAGAGTGTTTTTGTGTAGTGGAAAATTGAAACGGCTCCCTGGTTCATTGGTTGGAGCAGTAACGTTTGAATAATTTCAGTTAAATTTTGCACTAGTAAATGTCAATTCCTCTAACGTTGTTGAGGATTTTCTTGACTGTTCAAAAGTCGCAACGAGTAGCAGGTCTGCCTCACGCTGATTGGGCGCTAGTTGAAGAACTGGGGTCTGTCTGTCCGATGCTGTCTCATATTTACGTAGTTCATATTTTTATCTTCTTCACAATGTTAGTTTAATCCTTCATTCGAACATTATTCTCTCCTTCAACTTTTAATTCATTATTCATTCAAAGCGCACTGAACAAGTGTTACTATATCCAAAGCACATACGGGTAAATGGATCAAATAATTTTTTTTTATGAGTGTGATTAAACTCCGTCGCTGTTAAAATCCTCCAAATCCTTTAGTTGCACTGACATTGATAGAGTTAAATTTTGCCATCATAGCGTTATCATTCGCAGTGGTCATTGCCAGATTGAAAAAAATAAAGATGATTAAAGGGAGATGAATGATTTCATATATCTGGTTGAATCCAATATTAGAGAGGAAACGTTCCCTATAGGCCTTCATTGTTATTAATGTTCAAAGTTTTAGGAGTTAAACCGTCTTTGAGAGACGTGATTGAGAGGTTTAAACTTTTTGTAAGAGAATTATATGAAAAACGTCGTCCAGATTCTATCATTAATTCTCAGTAGATGGAAATAATGTGATCGATAGGAAAAACTGGAAAATTGTTTGTTGTGAGTGTAAATAAAAAAGTTATTGACGATAAAAGGAATTACTACTTCATTAGATTTAAATGTTGCAATATTATTATTATTATTATTATTATTATTATTATTATTATTATTATTATTATTATTATTAGTTTCAATATGGTACAAACACAGTGTTATGATTTTTTTTTTTCTCTCTCTGAAAGCAAAGATTGGCTTTGAGTTTTGTCACTCTTATGCAGTGAGTATGAAATAACCTTTTGCCAAAACAACGACAAACGTTTGTGTACTGCTTGTACTTTTTATGTACTGTTTGTACTTTTTACGTTCATAATTTTGAATTATGTGGCTGAAAGTCGTCTATCACAAGCAAATATATCGAAATTACTTGGACCTACATAAAATCCGCATCCGCATCCGCATCCGCGAGGGTATGGCCATCAAATATCCGCATTTGCATCCGCATCCGCATTTTTCATTTTTTGATATATGTGTCCGCATCCGCATCCACAAATTTTAAAAAGTTGATATCCGCATCCGCATCCGCATCCGCAAATCAAATTTTCAGACATCCGATACACCTCTAGTACAAACACAGTGTTAATGATTTCCTTCCTTCTGAAGTATGAAATTAATTTATGAAATATGTTGATTTATCGGCGGACGGAAAAAAAGAATTTAATATATTTATTTAATCTTCTCTCTCTCTCTCTCTCTCTCTCTCTCTCTCTCTCTCTCTCTCGTAGGGGGTTAGTGGCGTCAGTGCACCTCATTCGATGTAATGTAGGCATTACTTAGGTTCTTTGCAGCGTGCCTTCGGCCCTTAGCTGCAACTACTTTCATTCATTTTACTATACCTCCGTTCATATTCTCTTTCTTCCATCTTACTGTCCACCCTCTCTTTCTTTTGTTTCATAGTGCAACTGCGAGGCTTTCCTCCCGTTATTCCTTTCAAACCCTTTACTGTCAATTTCCGTAATAGCGCTGAGTAGCCTAAGTTGTCCCAGTGCTTGGCACCATGCCAAAAATCTATTTAAATAAAATAAAATTCTCTCTCTCTCTCTCTCTCTCTCTCTCTCTCTCTCTCTCTCATGGCAGATTTTTTCATCAGCCTCATCCCATAAAAGGGGGTAATTCATTTCGGCCAATTGAGATTATTTGCAGCTGATGTGAAGTTGCAACCTTTGTCCCTTTCTCCGATTCTGCTTTGCTTCCATCCGTGAATGGTTATTTCCTTCCTGACTTAAGGTGACCCGCGCTCTTTTAAGAAATCTTACTCGTAGTGTCTATTTTTATCAACATTAATAGATTTTCGAAATTTTGGTCGGTGTGAATGGGAATAATCTTAGTAGAAATATATTTCAGAAGTGCAACTCAGTTAATAAAGTCCAGTGTAGGAGGGGAAATATTTGTTTAATTTCCCTTTTTTGGATGTCGGGAGGGCTTCTATGGAAAGATTCACGTCCATCTATAAAAATGAGGTTTTTTTTTTCCCTTTTTTTTCACAATTCTTACTGATGAAATACTGTTCTTGGATCCTGAGTTCGTAACCAAGAAGGTTTTTGGGATACTGTTTCCTTTCTTTCAGGTTTGGTGTAGAATTTATTCCGGCTGAATTATTTTTGTGGAAATCTGGGAGCTCAAAAACAAGATTTGGGGTTTTTCCTTTCCCTGTTTTAAGATTCCCTCAAGTTTAAAAGAAAGACTGTTTCAGTTTTTGAGGAATTCTTTGATGTTGCTGTGAATTTGTAGTTTGTAAAAATGTAGGCGGGGGATTTTGTTTAACGTGTTTTTTTTGTGAGGGGGAAGTTAAAAGATATATTTTATTCGGCGTTTATTTGAAATTTAGACAGAAAGGATACGAGTTTGATTGTGAATTTTATTGATAGGGTATGATTAATCAGACTTATTGAATTGCTGAATACGAAAATTAATTCAAGTGAATGATGTGTTTTGAATTATATTATTTTGATATTAATATAAGTGTGATCTATTCTCTCATTATTGCTATTTTATTAAAACTGAATGTGCGCTAAAAATGGAAATAGTTGTAACAAGATTGAAACAGCCATACATTGTTTTGTCAGTCTTGTTGTACTTCCTTTTTCATATTTAATTTTGGTATTGAGCGTTAGGTACTTAAAAAGGCTCATTCTTGTTTAATTTCTATGCTCTTTTCTAATTTTGCATGGAAATTGAACGTAATTTCTCTTCCGAAAGGAATATGTTTTTCATTTGCTGAAAAATCTCGACAGAACAAGTGAATAGAGAGAAAATACATCGTGCATCTACGTGCAACCATTTGCGTTGATAAGAATTTCGTCTTTGTATCTGCTCTCTTGGGGAAAATGTCTTCATTGCATCATTAGATTCACCTCGATGGAGAACAGTACAGGGAAAGAACATTGCCCTCAGCAGAGAGGGTTTCCAGCAGAAAAATAAGACTTTTTCTTTTTCCCCCTTTTACAGTGCCTCCAATTTTAGTTATTTATATAAAAAACAGAAGTTCACACTTGTAATTTGTAACATTAACGAAATTAATTTTTATATACAACGGCCGGGTTCTCAGTGGTGCCTTTTGTTTCATTCTGCTATAAATGAAAATCCTTTCAAATAGACCAAGAATAATCTTTATTTATTTCAACAGTTAAATGTAAATACCAGTTTCATGGATAATACGGGCTTTCTTAGAATACAGTAGTATTATATATACACAAAGCAATTTCTATATGGGTGTTAATTATGGGGTATAGATAGATTAGATTCCAAATAGCCCCCACTCCCGCATAAAGTTTGTTTATTTTATTTAAAATAGAATACAGAAACAGTGGCAAATCATGTGGGGCTACCATTACTTTTGGTTTATATTGATATTTTAGTCTGATTAAAGCACCTTAAGTTATCTACCTTTTGAAATGACACATTTTTCGGTAAAACAATTTGTGATGCATATTAGATTTTACTCTGGTTGTTGATGTTTGCGGGACTGAAAATTATAAAAATTTTGATTATTGGTGTTTGATTATTTTTCCTGGGATAAAGTTTCTTATGGAACCTACGTTAGATTTATCTCACCGCTTGTAGGTTATCATGCATACACCAATATCTTTGGATACTTGAGTTGTCTTACTGACCTATACTCTATTTTTTTCCATCTGTCCACCCGCTTGTGGTGTTTGGGCATGGTAACACTGCGTCCCTGGCTTTAAATAGTTATGCTGTGTAAGTTTTAGGTAAATAAAAGGATATCTGGGTGTACATTTGCAACAGAAAAATGTTTAAATAATTTACTGTATGCGCAAATGTACACCCAGATATCCTTTCATTTACCTAAAACTTACGCATAGCGTAACTATTTAAAGCCCGGGACGCAGTGTTACCATGCTCGAACACCACAGGCGGGTGGACAGATGGAAAAAAACCGAGTATAGTGACCGTAGACTCGATGAAATTCGAGCAGCTAAAAGCGAGCGTTTCACATATTATAGATGCCATCATCGCTTAGCATTTGGATTCCATTGGTTTATGTTTTTTTTTTCACCCCTTTGAGCTACGCGAGACTATCGGATCAACTTTATAAAACAGATGATTAGCCATTGTTAATAGGTTGAGGCAGGGAAGAGTGGACTCAGGTCGAATTTTTTCTATGAAACATTAATGTGAGAAATTTAAAAGTAAAGGAAAAAGCCTCTGTTGCATACATTGATCTAGGACTTCGAAAAGGGTTACAATAGAACCGAAAGATGAGCGGTGGGTGATGTTGAGAATATATAGTGTAGAAGATGAGATACAAGAAAGCAATAAATGTTATTGCGAAGAAATTGAAACATGCGTTAGAATATGATGGTAGAAGGGTGAAATTTTTGGTTCAAAAATGATTCAGAGTTATGGGTGGGTTCATGAATAGTGTGATGTGAGGAGTTGGAAAAAGAAATTAGTACGATGCATAAGCAGGTTGTAGGAAAAAGTGTGGAACGGTTAACGTTTATCAGATGAAACAGTAATAAATGGGGATAGTGAGATAAACTACAGAAACTGTTACTGGAGTTTGAAAATATTAGATAGAGGAGAAATTTTATAATAAATAGAAGCGAGAGTATGTTTGAGAGTAACTGTAACCCAGGGAGGTGAAGCAGTAAGATGGAACATGGAAGAAGTTGATTTTGTATTCAGTTGTAATCCATATAAAAAAAATGTAAGGTGTAAAAGGTTAGAATATGCCTAACGGTTTTGTCTTCCAAGGGACCTCTTCTTGGATCATTTATTAATGAACGCTCCAAGAAGAGGTCCAATGGATGACGAAACTGTTAGGCATATTCTAACCTTTTGCATTTTTCATTTTCCTGTGTGGAATACAACTGAATTATATTTCTTCATGTGTGAGAAGATTACCAGTATTATGTTGATTTTTATGATTATTGGGGATTAAAAGTATGGATTATGGTGGGGTGGTAAATGAGATGTCACGTAATCATGAAGTGAGAAAGGTAGTGGGATTTATGCCAAAGATAGGGATTTGGTTTGAATATTTTAAGAAGATGAGGTGGAAATACGTGAGGTGATTGTTCAGCCAGCTGTTTTGTATTTAGGAGTGGGCATTGCATTCAGATAAAAGCAAAAATGTTGAAGCTGTTAAGTTGAACTGTCTGGGATGTACAAATGCAAAAGGAATTGTTAGGCAGAGAAATGCGGAAATTTGTAGAAGTATGGGTAAGTGTTTTAACATAGGTAAAAGAGGAAATGGTTTGTTTATGTAGACAGGAGTAACACTGATAGATTGGGGTGCAGTTTCCTGCTGATGAGACTTCTGTACTTGTGTATGAAGTGGCTAATAAAAATGCCTTATATATATAAATAAATATAATATATTATTTATATATATATATACATATATAAATATATAATTATATTTCTATATTCAATATACATATATTATCTATCTTAGTATATATATAGTATATATATATATTTTATATATATATTATATATATAGTTATTTATTATATATATATATATAATATATATAGATAGATATAGATATATATATATATATGAGTGTGTGTGTGTGTGTGTGTGTGTGGCTCTTGTCCCTAATGAGGTCAGTCAGATTAAATAGATTACCTCTGTTGTGGTAGCAGTAGGTAGTGCTTTGGTTCTGCTGTTCTGGGAAGTGCTATTGGTTTAGAATTTTAATGCAAGTTCTTCCTTAAGGGAGAAAATGTCCTAAACTACTGAAGAAGCCTCTGTCTATTGAGGCCAGGAGCAATCACGTGCTTTAGGTCAGTGGTACTGAGGAGTGGTGCTATGGTGAAAATAATCTGGACAACCTGAGCTTTGCTGTTCTAAAGTACTAATTGTTTTAGATACAGAATGACGTGCCCCAAGGCAGGAGCTTGTAGTGAGTGAGTGTGGACCCAAAAAAAGTGCACGAGCTTTTTCTTCCTTAAAGGCCAAAGTCAACAGCAATATCACTCCTGTGGGATACAAGGAAATGTAAATGATTGCACTTTTACTACTATGGAATGCATGAAATTTATCCAATGACTGGAGTCTGGGCTTTGTACTCCCTTGCCATTTTCTGATGTTGCAAAAAAGTGAAAGTAATGCACTAATTTGAAAGGTTTTGAATATCTCGAGATAGGTGCACAAGAAAAGAAATGGAAAATGCTGATTCATTTGACAAAGGATCTAGATGTTTGGGCACTTTGCAAGACAAAGATATAAGAGTACTTTATGCAGAAAATAGGAAAACAAAGAATGGATGTGTCTAGGGTAGCTCAAAATGTGTAGAGTTAGGGAATGGGTAGCACCCATACCGTCAAATAGACTGAGGATTGGTCGTGATACGAAAATTATATTGGTAAGATTGAGTTGTCAGAAGAAAAGTTATCTTGGTGAATGTATATTGGAGAGGGAGGGAAAAGAAACTGTGAATGACTATATGATGACTGTGAATCTGTGCCCGAGTTGGTTTGGAGACTATGAGAAGGAGATGGCAGCGTTAGTAGGTATGTTTTGATAGAGATTTGTGAAATACATAGTTTCGAAAAAACGGTACTTATGGGTTTACTTGGGAAAGAGTAAATCCTGAGGAAAAAAGAATCACATTGTATTTCATCACAATAAAAGGATGAGCAAATTTATGGATTTAATGATGTTGAGGAGTAATTAGTATATCCAATTAGTATTTAAAAAAGGAGTGAAAATGAGACCGTAAATGTAGTGAGTGCGGAAAAAAGAAAGTGAGAAAAGCAACTAAGGAAAGCTTGATCTCAGAGCTAGGGTTGAAGACTGATATGGAAGGGGTATGTAAGTGTTCAATGAGGTGTGTCTAAAATTATGTGATGGTGTCATAAAGTCACTAGAGAACATTTTTGGCTAAAGTACGACTGGAAGAAGGAAGGGATAAAATTAGAGTTAGTATAAGTAAGTGAGAAACTGAAGCACAGTAGGAAGACCGGGGGAAAGATTGTGCACAGGAATATAGAAGGACGCATTAAGTAATCAAGGAGAAAGTTAGAGAACCGTTGAGGAATAATTTTTTTATATGTGTAATTGCATGACATTTTATGAAGCTTAATGTTACGTCTATCGTAACTGCGATGGTGTACGCAGTAAGTATGCTTTGATTTGATGTACAAATTGTTTTGTGGAAATAGACTGACTGGAAGAGTTACAGTACAGTCAATACCGTCTTAGTGGCGTGATCGGTATGGTTTTGGCCTGCCACCTCTGTGGCCGCGAGTTCGATTCTCGGGCATTCCATTGAGGGGTGAGAGATGTGTATTTCTGGTGATAGAAGTTCACTCTCGCCGTGGTTGGGAAGTCACGTAAAGCCGCTTGTCCCGTTGCTGAACAACCACTGGTTCCATGCAACGTAAAAGCATCATACAAACAAACAATACTGTTAGATGGTTTTATGTCGTGACAGAAATAAAAATTTTAGTACACATATGGACCAAGTTCTGAGCTTATATTAGAAACTCTGCCCCCATTCATGGTATGGCTTGAGGGAGGCTTGTTCTCTCTCTCTCTCTCTCTCTCTCGCTCTTCTTCTCTTTCTCCTCTCTCTGCTCCTCTCTCTTCTCTCTCTCTCTCTCTCTCTCTCTCTCTCTCTCTCTCTCTCTCTATCATTTGGTAGACCAGTATAATTGATATATTCCCATGCAGTTCATTTTGTTCCCTTTAACTCTTAAATTTATTAAACCAACGTTTTGTAACTTTCCTCCTCAAAGCACTAATTGTGTTCTGTAAAACATTTGTGCAATTGTGTTATGTAGTTGTCCGAGTTTATATTATGTCCGAGTTTATATCAGAAACTGGACCGGTCAGTTTGTCAGCTGATATAATGGCAATTTTTTCAAGCTGGGAATTAATTCTCAGTACAGTATATATATGTGAAATAAATACTCATTAGGTGCTGATAATTTTTATACCTGCATGTTCAGTATTTATGTCCCAAACAGGGTAGTTTAGTGCACGCACTCAGTGTGGCTCAAAATTCGTTGTGGTGTATTGCGCAATCCATTACCACCAGCGTTGGTGGTGTCCTTATTGTGTGATGTAATTTGTGACTTGAAAATTCACGAAATGGCCCCTAAGTCATCATCAGTTACTCTGATATTTTGTTATAAAAACGAAAACCAGAGAATCCAGATAGGGGCTTACCCGAAAGGAGACGGTGTTCGTTACGTCGAAGTGATATAAATAACGTCGAGTGTTGGCTTGTGGGGACTTATTTAGATTTTTTAATTAAATGGCAGATTTTGTCCGGAAATTTTAACTCAAGACTGAGTTTGTATTGAATAATTCTCTCTCTCTCTCTCTCTCTCTCTCTCTCTCTCTCTCTCTCTCTCGCACTCTGCTCTCTCATTCTCTCTCTCTATCTCTCTCCTCCTTTCTCCTCCTCTCTCTCTCTGTTTTGCTTGAATTTAATGTTATTTTACTTGCTTTGTTGAAATGCAGTAGAGGGGTTTAGAAGTTTACGTGTGTTTTTCATTTTTTATTTTTTTAGCTGCTCTCATTTTTCTAGATTGCTTCAAGTATATTCATGTTTGTGAGTGATAGATTCGCGAAAACTGCTTTAATAGATAAAATTAATAGAATTAGTGTAATGCATATGAGATTCTGATATGTTGTTGTTCATCGAAGAATACTCAGTAAAGAAATTGTAACATAGCATTTAGTATATTTAAACAAGCAGATGTTGTCGACTGTATGTTAAGTACGTGAAGGAAGAGACTGTTCAAGGCTTTTGTAAAAATTTTTAACGAATATCAATACCGAAAGGGGATGACTTTAGGTCCTTCACCCAGGGAGTGGGGCATGTTGAAGGCAGAAGGATTTTCCCCAGAAAAGATGGCTCACAAGTGTATCGTGGGGGTTAGCGCCCCTAAGTGTTAGTGATTGCTTTCCATAAGACGTTTATCTATTAACTTCTGGCGGCTGTGGTGTCACGCTAGAGAAGGCGAGGCTTCGTAGGAAATGTGCATATTTTGTTGAATATTTGGAATTTTACGTATATAATGATTTAAGGAATTGCCCAGTTATACTAACATTTTAGTATTACGATTATTTTTTCTGATTTCTTGACAATCAGTTTTGTGTAAATTGTTTATATAAATTTTCGACAGTATTGGAATATGTGTGTGTATATATAATATATATATATATATATATATATATATATATATATATATATATATATATATATATATATATATACTATATTTGTGTTGGTTTTTCTATATACACAAACAGTATAAAGTATAACTTACTGTAGTATTTTGATGGTGATTTAGTAGCATTTTCTGTAATAAATGAAATAATCGCAAAACCTTTTAATAACCGTGTGGAAATTATAATGATAAAAAAGCTTATCTAGAAGTAGTTTTTCTTCAACCCCTTCTATTTTAGTGAATTGCGCTCAAAGGACCTTTCTTTGGTTCCTAATGTGTTGAAATTGACTTAGTAAATTGTACATCAATTGTACATCCTTTAGTATTGCATTTTAGGCCTTATCGAACATCTGAAGTAGGTATTTAACGTAATTCCTAAATTATTAAAAATATTAGAATTAATTTTATAGTGGTATAAGATATTCGTTTTAAGATATTCTTTTCCAATGACATATTTTTCCAAGTTAAGAGGAAAGCAAGATATTAGGAGAATAGGAATCCTGGGGCTTAGATAACCCTCACAAATATCTCTTGGACTAAAGAGTAACCAAATCTGGAATTTCAAACCGCGCCAAATATTCCGTTGGAAACGCTAAAGCCTTTTCATAATAACGTGATGAAGAACTAGTGATGTTTAGGATATGAAACGTGATTAAATTTACATGATACATTTGTTTTGTATCTCACTATCTTTTGAGCAGGGTTTGGTTACACTGCTTCATCCGTGTTTTTCTCCTAAAAGCGTGGGGTGTTTATTGGTCTTCTTAATTGTTTGTTTCTGTTGTATGGGAGAGATTAAAATGGTCCGTTGATTATTGTATCAGCATGTAGCGTTACATTTTTCTGTGCCAGATCACTTCTTGCTCACGATTTCTGGGATTGTATGAAATACTGGAGAGGATGTTTGGTTAATGGGTGAAAGACGTTTTAAAAAGGTGCGATCATTGAACTTATATTCTATTATTATAGTACAACACATGTTTTATTGGCACATTAATTTTCAGCGCAGACACTTATGTAGAATGCTAAACGTTACTGAACCTCAAGGACAAAATTGGGCATTTGCTTTTAGCTGTACCATGACAATTTTTTGGCTGTCAGAACGTTTAAGAATGAAATAATTAGTTGTAAATGTGAGAAAAAGGCAACGCTTATTTAATTGTTTGCTTATTTATTTGTTTCTTGCAGTGAAACGATGCTTGTGGTTTTAGTTAACACAAAGTGCAGTGTTGAGGCAGGTAAAACGGAGATAACCTTAATTTGTTTGAGACTACTAAGACGCCAGAGGTTTACCTTTTTGAGGATAGGATTCAGAAACAGCAGCAACAACCCTTTAGACCGCCCAGAGTTCCATCATGTATACCGCCCCTCATGAATGCAGGCTGTAGTACAGGCAGATGGAGGCCACCCCATAAAATATTAAATAACTCAGAGAGAAACTTCAATAAATACCTGTTCTGGATTACTTTTGTTTTGTCCATATCAATTTTAGTTTTTGCTGTAGAGGGTGGGCTCTAATTTCGAAACAACCTGTGTGTGTGTATATATATATATATATATATATATATATATATATATATATATATATATATATATATATAGCTCTCTCTCTCTCTCTCTCTCGTCTCTCCATTCTCTCTCTCTCTCTCTCTCTCTCTCTCTCTCTCTCTCTCTCTCTCCCCCCAATAACAGAGGTCTGAAGAGCTCTAGACTCTTTACTATGGAAAAGTTTTTTTTATGACAATAGTTACTTCTTCCTGCTGAATAAACTCCATTGTTTTCTGGTTAACAGAAATTGGATCAGATGAAGTTTCTCATTAAAACTTTGCTAAAGGAGAGTAAATTAGGTTTGAAAATATAACTGGCTCTGTATATGAAAAATCTTACGGCATCAAGAATGTTCATTTCATTAAGGCAAAGTTGCTCAAAGAAAATGTTGTCATCTTTGCCCATCCATTCACAACCAGATTCCAAAATGGCCGGTTAACTTTGAGATAAGATGGAGCAATTTTATTTTTACCTCAGGTAAGATCGACTTTTTCTCAGTCTTAAGGGGTACTGAATAGCGATACCAAATTAGGGTTATTTAAGATTATTGTTATTTTGTTCCCATCTGTGTATTTTATTCTGAAAGCTCAAATTTCTCACTCAGACGTCCAAAAATTATAATAATAAAGGAATCCAGAATGACTCATAAGCAGTCAATTTAGAATGATAGACATACTTGTATGAGGTGGATTTTTTGCGGTGACACAACATTGTCCCCAAAGGGAAATAATATTGGAGGACTGATAAATATTGCTACGTCAGTGACGTCATAAGAAAAAAAAATCGTGTGCTGGCTTTTTTTTTCTGTTGAATGGGTTTTGATTTTCGGCTTTAATCTTGGATGTCAGTACTTGCGGTACCAGAGTGCATATTTTTAAAAAATTGATTTATATAATTTTGTGTTATGTTCTTACTTATGTTCCTGTCAGTGTTGAAAATATCACCGCTGTAGAAGTCGAACTAGGTAGTCTGTCCCAAGGAATTTTGATTCAAAGAAAGTTATATGGCGCTTTCAGTGACCTTTTTTTTTTTCCTAAAAAAACGGCCGAGTTATAGTATCCATCGAACAAAATAAGGATTTCACAGCTGCAGAGGAAAGAGTAACTGAAGCAGCCGCTTGAGTTTTACCTCGAAAACTCTTACCCGAAGCTTAATGTTGTTTCGTGAAGAATACATGTAAATACCTCCCCTTTTATATATAAGGCTAATTAGTGTATACCTTAATAGAAGTAGCTTTGATAAGACATCATTGGCACGTTACATTCATCATCGAAATATTAGATTTATCATAAGCAAATAATAAAAATGTACCGTAATTCATACGAGGCCAAGAATAGCACGTTTTCTTAATTGAGATACAATATTGAATTTTTACAAGTATATGGGAAAAGCAAGAGAAATTGGTGCGAGACATCGTTTATGTGCTTTTGCTGCACGTTCACCGGTGTGACGGACGGTACAAGCCTTATTCACCTCATTAAGAAATTGATGTTGATGTAGTTCTGCAACGGACATGAATCAAATCAACACTGGCTTGAATAAACTGGTTATCTACCGACTCATGTCATTGGAGGAATGAGACACTTCGAATGGGATCTCGGTATTACAACTTAAAATGGTTAACTGAATTTTATGATTCCCCTTCATTGTTTACACGCCTGCTGAACATAGTACTTACATTACTTATAGTCCATCGCTTCCAGAAGGACATGATATCTCAGGATAACGAAGTAGACCGTCTTGGCATCCAGCTGATAAAGAGACAAAAGGAATGGCGGCGAAAGGACATCAAGCTTCGGAAATTACATTTGGGAATTAAATAAAGGAGATTAGGGACTTAACATTCCCGATGATGTATGGTGTCTTGTGCTCACAAGGTCGTTTTTGTCAAGAAGTGGGAAGAAAGTGGGGAGCGGATCAACGATGGCATATGTACAAGTGTTGAGAAAAAAAAGGTGATGTTAAAGAAATTTGAAATCAATTGTGTAAAATTAAGCAGGTGTTAAAGATTAGAAATTATTTTGGCCAAATCATTTTCCTCCGGCAGTTATTTTGTTATTAATTATAATTTTTGTTGAGAGGAAGGGACTTTCCTGGGTTGGGATTGCGTAGCTTGGATAAAGATTGCTCTCTCTCTCTCTCTCTCTCTCTCTCTCTCTCTCTCTCTCTCTCTCTCTCTCTCTCTCTCTCTCTCTCTCTCTTTCAGTTTGTCCATCTCGGTGGATTTGTCTGTGCATACAAACAGAACACTTGCATGTAATATTCTGACAACGAACAATCTAATCTTTCTGTGTTACTTGGCTAAGGTTATTACACTGTCCCATGAAACGGTAATGTCCAGACGGGAATCTAGCTTCTCTGACCGAAGGTTTGGTTTTTCTTTCTTTCTTTGAGTATTTAGCTGAAACCCCTGTGTGGACAAAGTCAGCAGACTTTCAATCCAAGAAGGATCCAAAGGGAAATCAGCCTGCAGAGAGAGGCTAGTTGTAGGAAAAGGTGACAGTTAATGGATATGATGGAATAGGGAAGACAAACGTCTGATATTCAGGAGCCGTTTGCAGAGAGAAGGAATGAATTTGCTCCTCACTTAAATATTCGAAGATCAGAAGATTCCACAAGTGTACTACCCGAACTATTCCACATTTTACTTGTAGCCAAGATAATACTCCTGGCAAACTTGGTGATATTAAACCTCAAGCTAAGAAATTCACAATCTCGTGCAAACCAGTTGTGTAATAAAAATCCGGTATTATGTACGATAGAGTATTACTATGTACTAGTGATACAATTTACTATATGACTGTGGATTTATGTTACACACTTTAAACCTCATGCTAGAAAATGAGACTCCAGTAGCAGCCTGCCTATAGTCCATTCACATAAGGTAGATTTTTGTGCCTACGAGACGTTTGTTTGGCGGCCTCTGATTGGCTGGTACCGGGAGGCAGACTGCTCGCTCAGTGGGTCATATTTTCGTTTGTAGCTTAGAAAACTAGCATTATGTTTACATTTCTTCATTTATCTCACGTTTTACAAAAGATAGGAAAGTTTTGGTCATACCAAAGGATTCGGTATTATATGTTCAATTAATTAATCTTTTCCTGAAATCAATAAGTCAAAATGCAAAGGAATTACAACGAGTAGAAGTGAAGAGAAAAGCATTTCATTCTTTATACCTGTTTTTATTTAGATTAATTGATTGTGCATTTAATACCGAATCCTTTAGTACGACTGAAACTTTCCTATCTTTTGTAAAACGTGAGATAAATGAAGAAATGTAAACATAATGCTAGTTTTCTAAGCTACAAACGAAAATATGACCCACTGAGCGAGCAGTCTGCCTCCCGGTACCAGCCAATCAGAGGCCGCCAAAGAAACGTCTCGTAGGCACAAGGATCTACCGTATGTGAATTGACTATAGTGTTGCGAGCATCAATAGCTAGGTTAGGTAAGGAAGAGTGCAGAGGATGTTTGTCGTTGTGGCAAATTTTAAGCAGCAAACATAATGAACTCACTGTCCGCCCATGTGAGAAGTCAGTGTTAAGAGTTAGCAAAATAAAAATGACTGATGACACAATTTTGTCCAAGAGTTTGCGATGAGAGTCAACACTGTAGAAGAGTGCTCCATTCAGGGAAGAAGACACGAGTTAAACACCTAGATACATTAGCTTCATCCCAAAACATTCTAAAATACTTCTGCAAGGTACCAACGTTTTTAAGAGCAGAAGAAGCAGTATTATGAAATGCTTCTCAAAAGTCAATATCTTATCAAAAGTTACCCTTGAAATAGTAAAAGTCACTGACACTTTTAAACTGGATCATTTGAATATAAATCAGGTTCATATTACAAAGTGTGCTCCACTCATGAATATGTACCAGAACTATATTCAAGGGTTCTGCAACATCAAGCCTGGGGCACGGACTAGGAATAACCGCTAAAAGAGTAGCATTACCAGCGTATTCAATCAGTGTGTTCTCCAGACCTTGCCGTACCAGAGTTCCCAAATCACTACCTTGATGTGCCTGAAATGACGTTACTAAAGCTATTATACTGGCCACCAAGAGAGACCCTATGGGTTATGCCATTTAAGTATTCATTTAAAGTATTAAAAGATCAACCAGTTCCTGATAATCTTAGCTAGTAGATAAAAGCTTCATGATTTACATGGTCAAAGTCTGCAATAAAATCTTGAGTGACTATGTGTGCCTCTACATCCTCATCAAGAGCACTCTGCAAGACAGTAGATATTAACAAGAGTACATCACAAGTACCAAGGCCTTTATGAAACCCAAACTGTAATGAAGGTAGCAGGGTATCTTCAACAAACTCACAAAGACACTTTGAGAGTAGCTTATCAAGTACTACAGGTAAATCAGGATAATTGAAATCAGCCTATATTCAGAGAGGCATGAAGTCAAACTTAGCCCATTAGGTAAATCCAACAATATTTCCCTTTCTATAAACAGAAGGAAAACGTGCAAGCCCAACTAATCTTCCGAAAATAGCAGTAATCTTAAAACCAGTGAAATCAGATCCCGTTAGGTTCTGTGCCGCCATAACTGTCAAAGCCCAAGAAACAAGTTTTGACTTCGCTGGACCTGAATGCAGTTGAACACAACTAAGGCTGTGTACAGCATTACTGAATCAACTCGTGACCCAAAATCTCTTCTTTCTGTTTCTCATATACAACCTGAGGTTCACTTCAGAGCTCGAAATCCGTAGGAGGGCAGTGTCGTCAGTGCACCTCATGCGCTACACCGTAGGCATTACTTGAGGTTTTGCAGCGTTCCATACTCAATCCTTCTAATATAAGCCATTCATACAGACTTACTTTCCAACCTTCCGTAGTACATTTGTTTCATAGTCCATCTGCAGGGCCTTCCTTCTGTTACACCTTTAAAACCTTTTTACTCTCAATTTCCCTTTCAACAGTTTGCCTTTGGCCCAAATGTTATATTCCTTTCCCTTCTATGAGTGATTAGCTTCTTGTTTTCCACGTAAAGCAAACTTCCATGCAGTTTCAAAGTATGGTTTATCTTAAGACGAAACTTGAAGATTCTAAAAGAAATTCTTCTCACAATGATATTCTTAAGATTATTTAAACACTCAAATATGCCACCAATAACGGGATAACACAACGGCATGTCGTAAGTATCCTCTCACACCCGGTAGTTGATAGAAACTCCATATCTGAGAACATTGCTTCTTTTCCTACCACTGCTCTGTTGTGACGTCTGTAGTATTGAAGGTTCAAGTTTAGTCTTGTAAGTGAAGGTGGAAGGTGGTAAAGTCTAGTAAGAAAGAGATCAGTGTGAATGAAGAATAAAGAGTAAGAACTGTGTTGAAGAAAGTGACTAGCCTGTCTCTAAACATGGAAGGTTACAGACCATTTCGTTATCCAAGATTTCCTCAATCTTAGAAGAAAAACCACCATCATGGTAATTTTTTCATTGTATGCATTTTATTTTAATTAGTGTACATGTGACTGACATACACAAATCGGTGGCTATAAGGAGTAAATTTTTGTTGAGTAGTTTTTAGTGAAAAATGAGTAAACGTAATAGAAAATAAAAAAAAAGGTATTAAAGAGAAAGCGAAGTACTTACTTCAAAAAGGGATTTAGAAAAAATATATTCTTCCCTTTTGCAATACGCACAGCTTCTCTCTGTGGGAAAACCTTGAAAGGTAAAACGAAAACCTCCCAGTTCCTTTGACTTCACTTTGTGGAATTGGTTTGTGCATGTTGCGCCTCTAACTTGAATAAGACATCTTATTGCTCTGAGGCGGCTGGTTTCTGCTTTTGGGGTTTTAGCTCTCTCTCTCTCTCTCTCTCTCTCTCTCTCTCTCTCTCTCTCTCTGCGTGTGTTTATCATATATATCCATGTAGAAATGTAAATCAGATATCTAGAGCGGGAGTACGGTTATACATTCTTGTTTTTATTTAGTTTTATTAACATAACATCAATGTTTCTATGTTTCACCGTTCAGACACTATCCTTACAAGGTCTTCGACAGAACACACACATTTTAAAACGAGATGTTCTAGTACTGCTTGCAATCAAGCCATTCGGTTTTGCTACAAATGATCTTTCCTTTTAATCTGTTAACGAGAGTCATCAAAAGGATTTGATTCATTCTCCCTGATTCCATTTTTTGGATAATTATTATTATAATTTTGTGTGTCGATCTTATCCTATCCTCTTTATTTCTTTCATCTGTAAATTTTGTTTACTCCACTCTTTTTCAGAACAGTCTCCCGTTTGTGTTTTTTACTTCTTTTTCGTGCCTTGTTCTTATTATCTGCCACGTACATTTGTCGTTATATAGCATTATTTGTCATTGTATTTTCTTCTTACCCGTATTGTATTCATTGTATAATATTACTCCGCCAATAACCATAGTTTCTGAAACAGCCTTTATCCCTTTTATAGATTTTAGAATTCGTCTGTTAAGCAGAGATGATCAGAAGATGAAATTCGGATACTGTTCATTTACATTTTCTCTCTTACGGTTTGTTGGATGTGACTTTCAAAGAAGAACCGATCACGGGGATGAAAAGGAGGAATTGGCTGGCACTAAAGCTGCAGTGGCGGGATGACCGTTGGTTTTTTTTTTTATTCTCTCTCTCTCTCTCTCTCTCTCTCTCTCTCTCTCTCTCTCTCATATCTATATATATATATATATATATATTATATATATATATATATATATATTTATATATATCCCCAATGTAGCACGAAGGAACACGTACTTGAGAATATCCTTAAATCCACGGTAGAAATGGTCAGATTAAACTAAGATATACTTAACTTCGACTACGTCATTGCGGCTTGTTCAAAACTTTTCACATACGTGTGACCGGAAGCGACGTCATTATGTTACTTCGAGGATATTCTTCGATTCATTTTAGTAACTAGAGATTCTTTTATTATGAGACTGTTTGATATTACTGATTAATAAATTCTTATCTCTCCCGATTTGCTAAAATAGAATTTAATAATTTGTGCGTAATTTAATTGTAAGATGAAATAGATATATCGTTCTCAAAACTATTTTGGCGTCACTCAGCTATTTTGGGACCTTGTTAACCAGAAGTTCACAGTCGAAGAGACTGATCTTAGCGTTTTGTAGAGGTGCTAAACGCCGTCCCGTACTCTCTCTCTCTCTCTCTCTCTCTCTCTCTCTCTCTCTCATTATGATACATGAACGAGTGATTAATTTTTAACGTGAAAAACTGTAATGGTCACTAACAGTTTTGTTAAAATTTTAAAGATTGCTTTTTTTTTTTTTTATCTGAACATACAGTGTAAAACAAATTGGTAGCAGGCCTATTTTTTTATAATAATTTTTTTGTTATACCCTAAGGAAATAGACATGATAAATTATTGTCTTTGCATTTATCAATAATTGCTGCTATTACGGCATTGCCTGCTGGTTGAATATTATTGAAATTCTCTCTCTCTCTCTCTCTCTCTCTCTCTCTCTCTCTCTCTCTCTCTCTCTCTCTCATGTGTCTTTGTAAGTGTATGGTAAACTACATTTTATAATTTTTGCTTTACAGGTACGCGTCGTGTGTTACTGTTGCCTTAGATTTCCTCTCCTGCAACAAGGTATGAAATACTTTTCAAAGTAAAGCTTCATACATTTACTTGGTCGTTTCCTGGAATAAACCTCAAACCGAACAAATTCGTTTATGTTGCCGGGCGTCCTATTGCCATTACTATTGAAGTTGAAATTGACTCGACATACCACTTTGCTCTTCCTTTCTTCTCAAACATTCCAATCTAACCTTCCCTCGGCCACATATTGGTTGAAATGAAAGTGGACTTCTCAGCATTCTTAGCCTAATTCTATGTTTTACTAAATCAGTTTCCATCTTTAAAAGCATCGGGGCTAGATAGAGCTTATGCAGTTTTTATTTTTGGAGTGACCTAATTGAACATTGCTGAAAATAAAAGATTGTTCATTATAAAAAATAATAGCGAAGTTCACTCTCGACGCGGTTCGGAAGTCACGTAAAGCCGTTGGTCCCGTTGCTGAATAACCACTGGTTCCATGCAACGTCAAAACACCATACAAACAAACAAACAATTTAGCAGGTACCTAAGATTTGCAAAATAAAATCCTTACTTAAGCCAGTGTATTTTAAAGCATAGACCCATGAGATTAGTGTCCTGACGCTCGGCACTAAAGATAACAAATACTAAGCAGTAATCGCTCAGAAAACCCGATTTTTCACGTAGCCAGGAGGCAGCAACAAGTAAAAGGGGATTGGTGGAAGTTGCTTCACGCTTTAATCGTGGATATTAATTCGTTATTCGGAATTTCGGATTACGAAGTATTCTTCGAAGGGAACTTTGATGTCGTCTGTCGTTATTACTGATGTAACGAGACAGCCTGTATGTTGGGCAATCTGCCACAAAAAGAAAAGAAAAAAATTTTTTTTTTCTCTCTCTCTCTCTCAGCCCCATGCATCTACATTTTATTATCGTCGATGTTGAGGTTTTCTTTGTCTCTTTTCTCTTAAACAGAATGATTCTTCGGTATATTATTAATTTGGCTTCTTTATAAAGAATGAGAGATAAAATTATTTGTTGGCTTTTTTACAAAGGGTCAGAGGAATAAAATTATTTCCCATCGACATAAAATAGCATTTGACGAAAGAGAAACTCCTTTGAAAATATCCTGAATTAAATAGCCTTCAGTTCCAGTCATGTTTAAAAACTGCTTTTGAACGCCACATTCGTAATATGTATTGTTTATCAGAATGTGGTCTCGTATGTCTACCGATGTGTGAATGTTTTGGACAACTCATTTTCAGCGCGCATTTCTAGCCTTCATTTCATTCTCATGACAATGTTGATTGCAACTGTTACATTATGTATTATGTGAGAAATAGTACACGTCATTTTTAATTTTGAAATATAATGCTTGTGTTGATATAGAAATGAAGTTTGTATAATCTCTCTCTCTCTCTCTCTCTCTCTCTCTCTCTCTCTCTCTCTCTCTCTCTCTCTCTCTCTCTCTCTGGGATTGTGATTTGCATTCGTCAATAGATTTGAACATGAATCTTGCTGGTCTCTCTAAAGGTTAGCGTGAAAGAAATTAATTCTGCGAGTGCTTAAAAGGAATCCATAGGAACGGAAATCTACCTATTCATATCTTCGTGTGATAGAGGCAAGTGGAAATTAAATTATTCCATCACAAGTGATTAGTTCTTTTAGTAAACATACAAAGATTACGACTCCTGCAGATGGATATCTCATTTTGAGACCCCATGCCTGGATCTCGGTAGGCTCTAACGTGGTGTATAAAGGCAAATTAACGATTGAATATATCATAATATGTGTATGACCACTAACAGAATATTTTATATTTCGGAATTATCCAATATTACTTCGCTACCGTGTAAATAATTAAATTTAGTTCCAAGTTCTATCGTCTTATATTTTGTGGTTTTGTGGACTTGAAAATTAATGATGTATATTGTTCCAGTCTGAACAAAGGGCTAAAAAAAAAAAAAAAATAGTGTCTTAACAGTATTCAACTTAAATTACCCTATGATGAAAGGTGTTTAGATATTCATAGAATTTTAAAGCTTTTTAACATAAATGTTGTTTTCAGTAATGTTAATGTCAAGAGTTTAGTAATCAAAAATTCTTCTAAAGATCTTCCAGGCTGCATATATGAAATTCCTTGCAAAAAGTGTGATAAAGTCTATTACGGACAGACCGGTAAATCTCTTTCACAACGTCTCATATCGATTCTGACCTTACAAATCACCCTCAATCTGGGTGCTTTCGTAATTAGAATCGATATGAAACCCCGTCTACCATGTTGGCCAATTCGAGCATTTGACAGTACGTAGCCTTTTGTTATGAATAATTATCACATCGAACCGTGATCCATTTATATATCAATTCAAGCTACAAATGTCCTTTAATATCTAAATTCACTTTACCTCCCATGATATATTTTTCATATATGTACCGAAGGGGAATTTTTTTTAATTGATAATAATTTCGTCCCCCCATGGGATCGAACCACCGTCCAAGTGGACGGAGACGAAATCAGGACAGTCAGTGACGCTATCCAATCAGCCAACAGAGACGCTATAAGTTCATATCGTTTCTGACCTTACAAATCACCCTCGATCTGGGTGCTTTCGTAATTAGAATCGATATGAAACCCCGTCTACCATGTTGGCCAATTCGAAGCGTTTGACAGCACGTTAGCCTTTTGTTATGAATAATTATCACATCGAACCGTGATCCTTTATATAACAATTCAAGCTACAAATGTCCTTTAATATCTAAATTCACTTTACCTCCAAATGATATATTTTTCATATATGTACCGAAGGGGAATTTTTTTTAATTGATAATAATTTCGTCCCCCCATGGGATCGAACCACCGTCCAAGTCCTGATTTAGTCCCCGTCCACTTGGACGGTGGTTCGATCCCATGGGGGGACGAAATTATATCAATTAAAAAAAATTCCCCTTCGGTACATATATGAAAAATATATCATTCGGGAGGTAAAGTGAATTTAGATTTTAAAGGACATTTGTAGCTTGAATTGATATATATATATATATATATATATATATATATATATATATATATATATATATATATATATATATATATATATAATATATATATATATATGTGTGTGTGTGTGTGTGTGTGTATGATATATATATATATATATATATAATATAATATATATATATATATATATATTTAACTACACCAGTTTGTTTTCTTTCCATTCTGCAGTTTATTCTCTCAGTTTAAGTAAATTAAAGGTATCCTTATTATATTGCATAATATTTATATGTAGTATATAATTACATCATTCTTTCAAGAAATGATTGATTTCAGTTGCACATATATGGAACTTAAAAAATAGTCATTGTAACTATTTTATTTTTCTTTATCTCATCTTGCTTCACTTAAATTATTGACATTGCAGTTCCACTGCATGTAATATATATACAGGTTGTACCACGAGTGTATGCAAATATTTTGGGGAATGAGAGAAAAAATAATTTTGAGCAGAAAATGTTCAATAAACATATGCATTTTAAGGCTTCTTGTGTCATTGAGGGGAATTTTGAAATAACCATTATCATTAGCGCTGCTTCAGGCGATGAAAGAAGTTGGTAGTGAGAGGTTGGAGTGAGTAGCCTGGATGTGGGGGAAGTTGGGTGCCGTACAGAAGGAGGATGGAGCGATTAGGCTGGTGTGAATAAAGTACCTCTCAACCAAATGTAAGTTAGAATTTTATGAAAAAAAATGCATGCATCATTAAATTCCTTTCCCTCCCTATCAGTGGTATTCATTGGACACTGATAGAAAAAAAAAGTAAGCCTAACTGATTCTCCCTTCAATCAAAGGTAGGCTTCCTTACTCATTACACCTGTCAAAGATTTCAAATGTATTTTTGAAAATCTCTCCCTGCATCTAAAGTATTCATCAGAACCAGTCCAAGGTATAGAACTAGTCATGATTCCTGGTTGAACAATTCTGTGACAAGGTGGCAGGACAGAATACACTATAGTCAACGTTCACAAATGAATGTTTCTCAGCTAAATTTAACTTACTACCTTGATACATAAAGCCCGATGTTACCGCTGCTACCTAATCGTTTCAATTAGGTTACTTGCATGAAGAAGAATCGTAATTAAAAGCCTATATATATATATAATATATATATATATATATATATATATATATATATATATATATATATTATATATATATATATACATACTACATACATACATACATATACAGTTAATACCTTGAGATATGAGTATAATTCATTCTCGGAATGCTCGTATGTCGAGGTATTACCAGTAATACCTCGACATACGAGCATTTCGAGATGGAATTACACTCATATCTCAAGGTATTACTGATATGTATGTATGTACTTGTGTGCGTATATATATATATATATATATATATATATATATATATATATATATATATATATATATATATATAAGCTTTTTAATTACGACTTCTTCTTCATGCAAGTAGCCTAATTGAAACGATAAAACATCTGGCTTTACGTATCAAGGTAGTAAGTTAAATTTAGCTGAGAAACATTCATTTGTGAACGTTGACTCTAGTGTATTCTGTCCTGCCACCTCGTCACAGAATTGTTCAACCAGGAATCATGACTAGTTCTATACCTTGGACTGGTTCTGATGAATACTTTAGATGCAGGGAGAGATTTTCAAAAATACATTTGAAATCTTTGACAGGTGTAATGAATAAGGAAGCCTACCTTTGATGGAAGGGAGAATCAGTTAGTCATATATATATATAATATATTATATATATATATATATATATATATATATAATATATATTATTTATTGATTTATATATATATTATATATATATAATATTATATTATATATTATATATTATATATATATATATATATATTTATATATAATATATATATATATATAGATATAAATATATATATATATATATATAATATATAATATATATATATACACACAAGTTTATGCAATATTTGCATATATTTATATATATATATATATATATATATATATATATATATATATATATATCGAGCTAAAATTGTCCTTTAATATCTAATTCCGCTCTACCTCGGAATTAATATATTTTCATATGTGCTTAACCGAAGGGGTGGGGAATTTTTCTTTACGATAATAGATTTGCCTGTTCCGGGTGGGCGCGAGCGAACAGGACATTCAAATCCAGGCACGTCAGTGAAGCTCTTCCACCCCACCATATATATATCTATATATATATATATACCTATATATATATATATATACATATATATATATCATATATATAAATATATATATAACGCCAGCACGGGCTCTTGCTCGTAGAGCAGCCCGTATTTGAGTTCTTACCTTCGAGACAGACAATAGTGGCTTACGGCGGTGTGCGCGAGGGAGGAAGGGAGGGAGGAGAGTTGGACGGTACCGTATTTCCCAAATAACTGTTCCCTTACACATGGCGTAACACTTAAACTTATAACATACTTAACTGAACTTTGCTTAATTTTTTTTTTTAACTTTTTGTTCTTTTTTTTACTTTTTTTCAATAGTATCAGCACCTGCATTTCTTTAATGAATACAGCATTATATATATATATATAGATATATAGATATATATATATATATATAATATATATATATATACCACATACATATATATACTATATCACACATATACGTATATATATATATATTATATATATATATATTATATATATACACATACATATATATATATATATATATATATATATATAATATATAATATATATCATATATATATATATCACATTAAGAAATGCAGGTGCTGATACTATTTTTGTAATCAACCTGCTAGTTCTAAGGGTAAAAAGTACTTTGCTTGATGCCAGAAACTATCCATGTATGTATTAAGATTTGCCCTCCTTGGAAATAAATATGCTGCGGGTACCCATGCCGGGGAAGCTCTGCTTTAATAAACTTTCTATTTTAAACTGTTCACTTCATAATTGGTTGGGTCGGTGTTTTAGGGACAGATAACCTTCTTTCCTTCAACGCTCCCTATTATCCGGGCTAGAGATCGGCGCTGAATTGGACTCACAGTACCAACAAAGTTCCTAGCGTTAAAATATATTGTGTTCAGTCGCGTGCCAGTATATTCATGCCAGTCTGAACCTTTGAGTGTATCTCCGTGACGTTTTTCCCAAAACAAATATTAGATAGTGTTCGAGAAGTTTCCATGGTATAAATCTTTGTGAATGGATATATTTTGCCTACGCTTTCTAAAATGTCCACCGGTGAAGCCCTTTTCCCAATCGGTATAACGATAAGGCCTCTAGCTATGTTCCATGTTTTATCTGTCCCTTTTCTTTTATTCCTCCAGTGGGAATAGAAGCACGTAACATAAATGTAGTTTTAAGAAAAGGAGGCGAAATGGGAGACATTTTTGGAGTGAATAAGCTCATCTTTTGTGTGCATTATTTGTGCAGTACCTTCAGCAAGCTTCATGGAAAAACTTCTGAATGGTAGGGTCTGGTACAATAAAGAAGAAATTTCTTCATTAGTAAAGATGTTTTCCTATGTTTCATGTTCCACAGCAAAATACTTGTTGAATTGTTGCAGCTTATTATTGAAGACTAATTGAACAGTATTTAACGTATATAAATACATATGTTTAGCAGCTCTCTCTCTCTCTCTCTCTCTCTCTAAAAATCTACACAACCGCCTTTTGACGGAAATTCAAGGAGGAGTTGGATGGGAATTGCTTTTTTGCGTTAAAAATAAAGCTCCCCTTTTTATCTGCGATTAAGCAGCTACTTAAAAGCACAATCGGTTTTCTGCAATTTTTTAAAGATTATCATTTGTTTAGATAACCTTCCTAATGATATTATTATTATTATTATTATTATTATTATTATTATTATTATTATTATTATTATTATTATTATTATTATAACATTTATCATAATTTTTCGTGTTTTATTTTATTTATTATGCTTCAGTATTGTGAAATCGGTCATACGTAGTGTGTTTATTTATCATTATTTTTCTCATTTTTCCCAGTTGTGCTAAGCTTCAAGTGCATTATATCCTATTTGAACCTGATTTGTCAGGTAACGATTACTAACTTTCGGCTAAACATTTCAAATTAAAATACTTCGAGAGAGAGAGAGAGAGAGAGAGAGAGAGAGAGAGAGAGAGAGAGAGAGAGAGAGAGAGAGAGAGAAATAACGTCGGGAATCGTGAGACTTCAAAACTTCAAGAGTGACATAATTGACTGTGGATTATTCCTTGTTACATTTAGTAAGGATAATAGTTTATATTTATATAACTTTCCACGTTCGTGTTCTTTTTTCAGTCCTTCGTTTCCTCTATTGAAATAACCTTGAAATCCCCTTTATGCCTTCATTAGTCAAATCATGTGATCCGCTTAGGGGGGTAGTGCCATCAGTGCACCTCATTCGTTGGAATGTAATGTAGGCATTACTTGAGGTTCTTTGCAGCGTCATTTCGGCCCCTAGCTGCAACTACTTTCATCCCTTTTACTGTACCTCAGTTGTTATTCTCTTTCTACCATCTTACTGTCCACCCTCTCCTAACAATTGTTTCATAGTGCAACTGCGAGGTTTTCCTCCTGTTACACCTTTCAAACCTTTTACTGTCAATCTCAGTTTCAGCGCTGAATGGCCATAGTGCTTGGCATAATGCCAAAAATCTATATAAATCAAATCAAATCATGTGATGTTGTTTTGTTAGAAATAGGAAGCACAAAACAAGTTGCTGTGGTAATTGGTTTATGCTTACCCAAACGAGAGATGAATAGTGTGGTTTTGTTTTCTGTTTGGAAGCAAAATATTTGTTTTTTTAGTTTCATGGGCGTTTGTTCAAACTTTGTAACTGCTGTGAAATTTTGTCCAAAAATTTTCTTGCATGGTTGAGTTCAAAAGACGCTTAGGGTTATAATTACAACACAGGTTTGCCCAGTTTTATATTATATATTTTTAAAATGTATTTAGTATATGGTTTAATAAACTGTGTCTCAAAGAAGTTTGGATTGGGTTAATGTAAAAAACGGATTTTAATTAAAAGATCCATAAATTTTGAACACTTTCAAGATCGAGTTTTCGTTACAAGCAAGGGTTCCCCCAAAAATACCAACTTTTAACAGGCCGAAAAAACTGTTGGTATAAGACCTCAGCAATTCCTTACAATAAGAAGTAATTGAAATTTATGCCATAAAGACGCCTGGAAATTTTTTAGGTGGAAGAATTACCAGCGGAACCGTCGTTACATTCTGAATTCCAAATGATTCCCGAACGTGCGGTGAATCGGGCCACGTAATTTCTCTCTCTCTCTCTCTCTCTCTCTCTCTCTCTCTCTCATAAAATTAATAATAGGATGCAAACAGGTCGTAACACAAGTAATTCATAAGTTATGTAATTCTTTAGGTATTTTGCTCTAAGTTGTGTATTTTAGGCATAAGAAATTAGTGCAGCTACTTTGCTTTCATCGTTTGATGAAATTGAATTGTTTCCTAATTTTGTCTTCGGTTTGTCCCTCCCTCTTCTGTTGTCGCTATGTTTAAATTGCCTCTGAAGTAGTGATAATACTTTTGAGCGTGTGTGTGTGCTTGTGAGAGAGAGAGAGAGAGAGAGAGAGAGAGAGAGAGAGAGAGAGAGAGAGAGAGAGAGAATTGCGAAGAAACTACGAATCTCATTGTAAACAATATCGAACATCCCATACAAGGTTAAATATATATATATATATATATATATATATATATATATATATATATATATATATATATATATATATAAAATTAACTTTGTATGGGTGTTCGATATTGTTTACAATGATTATCGTAGTTTCTTCGCAATTCTCTCTCTCTCTCTCTCTCCTCTCTCTCTCTCTCTCTCTCTCTCTCTCTCTCTCTATATATATATATATATATATGATATGTATATGTATATATATATATATATATATTATATATTATATATATATATATATATATATATATATATATATTATATATATGTATATAAAATATTCATGTTGCAGGTGTCATGACGTGGAATAAAAAAGGGTATTGATAAAATGTTATAAAAGAGAGCAGTTAATCTTAAATACTTTCCCCATGGAAAGGATATGTGAACTTTGAAAGGGTCCCCCCCCCTCTCCCCTCGCCCAAAACAAAAGCAAAAAATTACCCACCTGGTACTGAGTGGCCCATTCACTCCTTACACACCTAACAATTAGGGTTTTTTTTTTTTTTTTGAACCTTTATTGATATTCTTGCGGTTACTTTAGATATCTTTAAGCTGTCAAATGGAAAAAATGAATTATTACTACCCGCAGTTCTCTCTCTCTCTCTCTCTCTCTCTCTCTCTCTCTCTCTCTCTCTCTCATTAATTGTCTACCAAATTTTTTTTTACATTAACAAGTGTACCGTAAATAGAAAGTGAAAATATAATACCGTATGTATTGTAAAGAGCTTACAATATAAATATTGCTGTGTTTGATTGATTTCTTTTTCATTCATGCAATGGAATAATAGATTTTTTTCTTTGGTATATTTGATTCTCAGTTGTGGAACTATCATATCAAACAGAGCTTGGCTCAATTAATTATGATTGATGGCGAGCTTTTTTGGGGGGAATAGGAGAATTATCATCTTTTGGAAAGAAATAAATTTGATTTGTTGTAGAATTATTATTATCACCTCAGAGTTGTGGCTTAGCGAGTTTATGTTTATTCTGAGACTGAATACAATGTTTACTAACTATCAGTGAACCGTCTCTGGTACAAGTCTGTAACATTATAAGGGAAAGTGGAGTTTTCTTACTTGAAAAATTGGCGATGTCAAGAATCGTTTGAGATGTACTCTTATGGGGAAGCTGTATTTTAGAATTTTTCATTGGTATCTGTGAGGTATAACTGGTTTTACTAAGCAACTTTAGATTCCTCATGAGGTGCTGACTTGATTGAATGTTTTTTAATATGTACATATCTGACATTACCTGGTGTTATAAGCCTTAATTGTGTAATACGGTTAATATTATGGAAATCCCGTCTTATTTCTATGGAATTTTAGTTTTTATTGAGATAATTTCTTACCCACTAAAAGGGACCAGCATCAGTGTCACTTCAAACTGAGCCAAATATAACTGGAACCTGGAAGTTAAATGGGGCCCTTAACGGTGTTTATTGTGTGTTGGACATACTAGTCATGAAAACTGGAATTTAAATGTTCAGTGTAAGAATGTGCTCCAGGGTACCTCTTTATTTTATCGTTTTGATTTTATCCCCTTGCGTACTTTTTTTAATATTCATGATGAAATTACATCCTCATCCTATAATTCACCATACGAATTATGGTTGGTTTCCTGTATTTATCGTTTTTGAACAGTTTGACTACCAATTTTGCTAACTTTGACTCTTTCATTACTGTCTGATCATTGCCATTATCATTTCAGAAATCTTAGAACCTATAATAATTGCCGCCTTTTGTTGTGGGAGAACGATTGAAAATGTAATTCCATTAATTGTATGTAAATTGAGATAAATCTTCGGTGTCGTTTTATTGTATCAATTGGTTTTGCGCGTTTTTCCAGTTTTTTTTATATAAATACATGAGGAAAAGAGAAACGCGTCCATTTTTGTGTTCGCTACGAAATAAATGGCATTTATGGTTCCGTCTTCCAAGTCGCAATTTAGAATTTAGGCTTGTACGATGTGCGGTACCAATTCAAAACGCTTGGTGCATTTTTCTCCTAAATAACTTGAACAGGTATGTATACCTTTGAACAGCTTCTACCTCTGAAATAAAAGTGGTCAGGCAGAGACAGCCCCACCATCGCTCTGCTTTTCTTCAAATGGGCAAAATTTTATTTTTCGGTTTCAGGTTTTGGAAGGAAAGTAAGTCTGCTTTACGCAGGTGAAATGAATTCTCGGAAGATAAATAATCCGCTTAAGAGACCTTATTATTGCGCCCCAGAGGGATAGAAGACATTCTGAGTCCAGTAATGAAGAATGTTTATATTTTGTCTCCTCTCTCTCTCTCTCTCTCTCTCTCTCTCTCTCTCTCTCTCTCTCTCTCTCTCTCTCTCTCTCTCTCCACCTCGACTAAAATCCTGCCATTTAGAATATTTTTATGATTTTGACGATGCTTCTAGCTGCTTTAAGAAGTTAAGTCGTTGGAGATTGAGTTTGCAGGAGGCCAGCATAAAGGGAGGCCCGAAGAGGTTTTAAACATATCGAAGATTTTTATATCCCGAGTATAATTCGCAAATTGGACGTATCACTGCCAATTTTTCTGTGATTATATTCCAAAAATGAAAAGCTAACGTTAGAATAAGATAAACAGGATTTTTTAAAAACTAGTTTTACAGTCATAGATGGCAGTGTGTAATGGTGGCAAAATCAGCCCCCTCTCCCCCCCCACTCTTTTTTTACTATCCTATTTTGTGCCATGTATGTATTTTGAAAAGCACAATTATTCGCTAACCAAAGTCTTAAAATAACGATAATTTATAATCCACCATACCTTACAAGAGGTAAATTTTGGGTGGAATCATATTGATAGTCAGACGTCATTTTACAGATAAGACGGGAGTGTTTCCTAAGCATAATTAATTAATGACAAAATTTATTGATCCAGGTGATAAAAGTACAGTTTTCATTTAGATATGCGAATCAACCCTACCTCTTAACCAGGTGTTTAACACGTCAGGAACGTGTAAGTGTCAGTAGAAAACTTCTAAGACTCCAAATGAATTTTATAACATAGGTTTATAGAGAAATTTAACATCACCTTCCACTTAGTCCTTCAGCTTTTCATTATTCATCCTGTGCCTTGTTTCTGATTATCGGAGTTTTTCCTCCTTGAATAGATGAGTCTGGATGATCATCCTTAGGCGTTAAACCTCTTTCTTTGTCCTTCTTGTCTCCCAGCTTTAATGAGCCCTTTGACCCACTATATATCCGTTATGGCTTTGTATGAAAAGAAATGACAAAAAACCAATGATGAAACGCAAGAGTAATTTCCGTTTATCTGGAAGCTTTGCAGATCTCTCTTTAGTTCTCATCATGGGCGAAAATTGTTACAGTTTCAGGCTGGATGATTCTAATGTATATGGCTCTCAAAACTGTTATTCGGATGAATCCGAGGTAGTTGAATTTGAAAGAGTGGGTGTGACAACAGTTGTTTTCATTAATTTAGTTTCCATAGTCTTCAAGTGCCATTTATTATTGAAAAGAAGCTTTTGTATATTTTTTAAGGAAAATTGTTGATAAGTCATCGGGTACGACGAATACATGACAGTTGCCGCATGTGTGCTTTATTTTTTTTATGATACACGCTGTTAAGTCATTGCAAGTTTCAACTGCTATAGTAATATCGTCCTTTGGGGGGCGGGGGACTTTCTGTTTGTCTGCCTGTGGTGTCTATATGTGTGTATGTGTTCAGAATCCAGATATCACATTATTACATCATACATTTATTAAAACCCTTCAATATGGATATTATTATTTTATCAAAAGGGAAATATAAAACAATAAAAATTTCATTTGCTAATAAATTATAATGGAATCATGTACAGAAAACTTCTATTGATATGATATTCATAAACAGTCACTTGCCATGAATGAATATACAGGGTCTCCATAAAGTCTCTTTACAATAAAAAAATTATGACGAAAGCCATTGATGAGATAGCTTAATCAGATTTGTTTAATGTACTCAGCAGTTATCAAGGTTTTCAATCACATTGCATTTGTGTATTTCTGGGACCCTGTTGATGAAAGAGGTACTTTTAGGTGAACCAATTAAAAATAGCTATTCCTATAGAAAAGACGCAATGTGTCATGGTTTATTGAAACAATCGGATACATAGACTCAGCGAAACTACAGAACTAAGTATGGAAGAGATCCACCGTCATGTCCGTCATTTCGTGCATGGCTCAAGAAACTTATGGAGACAGGCATGTCAGTATGCACAGGCCGTGGAGACAGGGACAGTTTTGGATAAAGGGAGGAATGAACGACCAAGAACACCTTAGGAATATATAGATCGTGTAAGACAAGCCTTTGATTGTTATCCTACAACGTCCATCCGTAATGCTGCCAGACACTACAGCTACCACGTTCAAAAATACAGTCCTACACAAGAACGTGCGACTGAACTTTACAATGTGTAACTCATAAGGCACTAGAGACAAATGAGAACCAAGACGGAGAGAGATTGCTGTTATCATGCGGAACGAATTTATGCGGGTGAAACGTTCCTCAGCTTGTTTTAGTGATGAGGCAACCTTTCATATTTCAGGGAAACTGAACGCACATAATGTGAGACTCTGGGGATCAGAACATCCCCATGTTACTGGGGAACTTCACCGAGATGTCAATATGTAATGTGTGGTGTGGGATCATATGCAATCGAATCATTAGTCCATTTTCCTTCAGTTAGACATCAGTTACTGCAGATGGTTACTTACCTTTTTACTGAATATGTGGCCCCACAACCAGAAGACGTCAACCAATCATCATTTTCCAACAATATGGTGCACCATCACATTGGGGACTGCATGTTCTTGGAATGGAGGGGATGGCCCAATTCCCTGGCAACCTCGTTCACCAGATCTCACTCACTTCTTTCTGTGGGGATATGGTAAAGATATCGTGTATCAAACAAAGATACGGGATATCTCTGATTTCAAGCAAAAGATCACTGATGCCATTGCCATCATTGATGAGGATGCGCTACAGTGAACATACAAAGAAATCGAATACCGCCTTGACGTGTTTTGTGCAACAAATGGTGCCCACATAGAGCTGTATTAAGTGAGGCAAAAAACTTCAATATCTGTATCTCATTTGATAATAATATTCACATATTTGTTTCTTCATTTGTTTTTGTAATATATTTTTTAAATTGTAAAGAGACTTTATGATTTGTGTAGGTAAATTCATGATGTACTACTCGGGTTATATCAGTGAAGTTTTCGTCTATCATTTATATGTTTGATATTTTATTTTGGACAAAACATATGAAAAAAGGAAATTATTATTTTGTTCTCAGTGATTTTTGTAATTATATAATGTATATTTGTATAAATTTATGTTATTTACATAATGTATTTTATATTTTATCAATAAACTAACTAATTATTTTGGGAAGTCTCGAAGGGAGGTCTATTTAATTTGCAGTGGCTAGGATAGCGGTGGCGATCAGACTCTTACAAGAGGAGGCCTTTTGGAAACAGGAAAAAGATAATTGCTTTGTTTTTTGTTAGTTCTTTTTACTATTGTATAAATTACAGAAAGGACTAAGATCTTAGTCAGAAATATATACAAGACTTTCAGTTCTGAAGGGTATGTAGAATACTCTCTCTCTCTCTCTCTCTCTCTCTCTCTCTCTCTCTCTCTCTCTCTCTCTCTCTCTCTCTCTCTCAATGTTTTCATATTTAAAATAGACGAATTTAATTGCTAATTTTTTTATAGTAAATAAAAGCATTTCATTCGGAAAAGTTAGATAAAATGGAACTGCTTTTTCAGATTAGCTGATGAAATATTGAATTTATTTGGAACTTTTTTTTTTATTTACATTGTAATATGTTCTGCAGAAAAAGACTCAATATTAGAACAGTTTTCTCGCAACAGTATTATCACCTGCCCTTTTTATTTGTAAACAGTTGTTAACATGTTTCAACGTAACACACACACACACACACACACACACACAGAGAGAGAGAGAGAGAGAGAGAGAGAGAGAGAGAGAGAGAGAGAGTCACTTTTCTTGGTCCCTTCCAGTATATGCTTCAATTATTCCCGTTAAATGATGAGCTGCTATTTCGGCTCTCCAAAGCATCCTGAACCAGTGGATAAATTTTAACCAGATCATTCCTTAAAGCATTCATAGATGAAGGAGACGGAAGTTTGTCCCAAGGGATCCGCATCCCCTGACAAGAGAAGACAATTAAGAAATATTGAGAATGCGCTTTGGTCATTCAGAATTCCTTATAACAACTGGACCAGAAATCATTGCTGGACTGGAAAACTTTTTTTTGTATGTTGCAGTTTCAACCGTTGTTCCTGGGTTCAAAATTGAAGTCCAGAGT
This sequence comes from Macrobrachium nipponense, assembly GCF_015104395.2. Taxonomy (NCBI): domain Eukaryota; kingdom Metazoa; phylum Arthropoda; class Malacostraca; order Decapoda; family Palaemonidae; genus Macrobrachium; species Macrobrachium nipponense. Next base: position 61,477,122 of record NC_061088.1, read on the forward strand.
TCTACTCAACAAAATACGGGAGAAAAATATTTTCTTCTTTAGAACATCAGGGCTACATTAGTAAGAGGGTCAAATTAATAAGCAATGGTTACGGAACTGTAAGGGTAAAGTGTCATACATCGGAAGACTGAGATAAATCTTGATCAGTAAACAAGAAAGATCGACAGCATAGTGGACCTGGGGCATCGTTGTTTCATCGCGCAGTGGTGACTTTGAAATATAGTAGTGTTTTTTTATAACTTCGTGTTATAAGTGTAAACTTGGTACGTACTAGCTTTGTTGTTACCCATGTGTCTGTTGTGCTTCCAGTTTCTAAGCGCTGTCTTCGACATTTTCTTTAGGTTGCAAGTCTGGATAATAATAAGGGTTATGTGGATAATAACAATATTTCATGGGTGTGGTGTTATAATGAAAAAAAAAAAAAAAAAAATTATTGGTATTATGAGATCCATGAATGCGAAGGATGATTTTTCCCATCATTAATCTTTTTTCCGTTTTACTTATACGTTGATAAGTTCATACGACATTTTAAACTAAATAGTCTCACTGGTCATGTAAATCTGTGCTCGTCCAACACTGATTACTATCTTTGTATTACTTTTCCAAGATATCCCGTTTCCTTTTATTACGCTGTTTCTTATTTGTTTATATTTCTTTTCTAATCTTCGTGCCATTGCCAAATGTTGTTAGATTATCGGATGATGAGAAGTCCTTCACTGCAATGAAGATAAAATTTGCAAAATGTAGATCCAAAACAATGACATCAAAATTTCTGTAAATCTCAGAGGTTTTCAGTTCTTAAGTAAATACTCATGGTTGATTCTTTATATTTTTTCTTAATACTTGCGTTCTGACTAAATACACCCAATAATTTCTCTGCACCGTCAGGGTAATGGCCTTTTCCTTAGAAGAATGTTAAAGCTGGCGCCTGAAGTGCATACATAAATCAGAGTTTTGTGTCAGGTAAATATCTTGTGTAGTCCGGAAGTAGTTCAAAACTGGACTTTCACATAGTTCATTTTACTCCATGTTCATGCAAACTTGCTTAAAACTATATGGCATAATTTAACAGTGGAACCCGAAGAGATAGAAGGTTCATACATATATATATATATATATATAGATAATATACATAATATATATATATATGTTAGGAAACAACAAGAGTCTGTCTAGAAATAGCTAGGGAAAACTTAGTTAGGAAAACCACTGGTAGAATATATATAGTGAAAGTAGAGTGATGAAGGATCTACCAGAAGTTAAGGTAGAAAAGGGAGTAGATGTGTACAGCATAAGTCTGCACGAATAGCAGTTTCGTAAACCAGACCAAAACAATTGGCACTTGTTTTGGAAAACAGTAAGGTGCTAACCTCACCAGAAAAGTTGAACTTTGACTCCTTCAGTGGGTGGTTACCGTCGAGGGACGAAACCAATCAGACGAATTTAGAGGTGGCACCGGAAGTAATGAAAGCCATTCATGAAAAAGTAGGAAGTGTCCTAAAGGACATTTGAGGAGGAGCTAATTGAAGTAGTTAGGTCGAAACTTCATTCGAAGGGCGAGAGAAACCCAGTCAAGAACCAGACCTTATACGAGGAGGCCGTGTTCCTTCTCACTCTGTTCCAGTGTAGTGTAGTAGTGTGAAAACTGTGTTTATTCCAATTATAAGTAATTTTTATGAAGAGGTGTTTAACTTGCCCAGTTTCCCAAAGATATCCAACCCCTGTTTTAAACATATAAATTACCTCCTGAGAGACTTGGTGAAGAATAAATAAACTAAATGTTCCTACGAGAGAAGAAACTCAACTGTAACTAGTGATAGATGAAGGTTAGCCCATATGACAAATAACCTTTCAAACATTACCCGTAACAACGAAAAGAAGAAGAAGAAGAGAAAGAATAAGAACTCGTAAGTACGCCACGCAACATAACGAAGAGAATTAAAAATAAAGACAACGTACAACATATATATATATATATATATATATATATATATATATATATATATATATATATATATATATATATATATACGCACGCACACATACATACATACATACATATATTGCACACGCGCACCAACATACATATATATTCATATTTATATATATATATATACGTATATGAATTTTTATCACATCACCGTAACATTTTTATGCACACATTAAGCTACCAGTGTCGTTTAATATCCAATTCTCGCTACTTCATTAATATCACCGAAGGGGTAGTATACGTATGTGATAAATAGTTTGTTATGTAAGTGACTCGAGCACTCGACAGTTCGAACCAACAGTTCGTTGGTTCGTACTCTCGAGTGTGCGAGTAACCTAAGTATACACCGTTTATCCCTTATAATTTCCCTTCGACGTTATTCCCGAAGTAGCGCGAATCTGATATTGAACAATATTTGTTGTTTAAAGTTTGTGTTTACACACACACACACACACACAACATATATATATATAATTATATATATATAATATATATACTTTATTTACTTAATTAATAAAATATATATATAGATATTATATTTATATATATATTAATATTATAATATATATTATCTATATAATATATATATATACACACACATATATGTGCGTGTGCGTGTGCGCGTGCGCGCGCGCGCTCTACTTTATTTTTATTACCATACATATTGGATTTGGCATCAAAGACGTGTTTTGTGTTTAGAAACATTTTTCCTTGTCATATCGAAAATTAATTAAAATATTGAATCTATCAATTATCAATTTTGAGGTTTATTTGAACTTTAAACCTGAACTATTATGGTTTATTGGTAATTGGAAGACAAGGCATCCAAACTATAACTCATCTTTATGTGATAGAGCTGAATCAGCTATTGTTTTTCTTTTTTTATTTCATTTTGAAAACGGGAATATTTATAGGATTAATGTGAATTAACCGTTTTCATTTAAACATGAGGAAATGCCAAATTTCAAGACTATGCATTTACGCTTTGTATGGCTTACGATACAAAATTTTTTTTTTTACGTAATGTAATATCATAATCCAGCACTGACAAGTTCTGTATTTTAGATTTGAATTTACATGTTAAGTGATTCTCGCACAAACTGTTACTTGCTGAATGTTTGTCATTGCACAAACGTCAGATGATTCTGAACCCGATTCGTTGTAAAATAGAATGGTCTTGCTTCCATCCACGTCCTCGTGCAAGCCGAAAAGGAGTGTAGCTCTGCGTCTTTTGCAGGGTTGCATCGTTCAATTAGTGTGAAATATAGAGGCTTAGGAAAGGGAACATGCCTTAGTAACTTTATAAGTAGTACCTAATTGCGTTAAGCCTATTATAAACATTACTTTATTAGCTGTAACAGACCAGACGAGCCTAGCGCTTTTTATTTCATCTTATGCTGTAGATGTCCTTAAGATAATTAAAACGCATTTCATTTATTTTTTATAATCCTTTTTTTAAGGGGTTGTAGAAAGTTTTTATTTTATTTGTTCGTGTAAGATGCCTTGCACTATACGAATGGAAGTTTTGGGGCGTACTTACATGAAGTTTACATAGCCAAAATTTGTTTTGTGTAGATTAATAAATGATAATTTCCATTTTAGTACCATTTTAGTTTTATTAAATAAGAAAACATTTTTTTCTTAAGAAAATATTTTGCGCAGTCTGAACCTTCCTGTACAGAAATACAACTCATCGCCGTGATGGATGTTTGCAACAGCAGAAAGGAAAATGTAAAGAGCTCTTGAAGGAAACAGAATAGAGAATGAATCGGGGGAACAGAATCAAGACAGGTAGTCTTGGACATGGAACCTTCATGTGCAGAAATCAAGTTATTACAACGAGTGGTAGTATGCATGAGAAGCATTCTTTGTCTTTCGCAACAACTCATATTTTGTCCTTATCGTTCTTTTCATCTTTCCTTTAAAAAAAAACAATGTTAATTTTGTCCGTGTTATATAACGATATCATATAATTTTGTTTGTAAGAAACACTAATCACATTTATCCGGCCGCATCCATACAACTACACTGCGTCCAACCTGTTCCATCTTTATATGAACATCATTGGTCTATACCTTTACTTGGCTTCGACTGTTAGAGATTTTTTTATGGGCAAATTGTAATACGGAAGACTTTTTTTTTTTCGCTGAAGTAAATTAATTTTGATATAATTCAGTAAGAACAATGTTTAGCAGGTTTATATTTTATAGTGTAAGATGTAGGTGTTTGTTGTAGGTAATAAAAAATTGTTCTTGATTTCATCTAAAACAGTATAAATTTTAATCCTTCATGTTGAAAGAGTGCAAATTACCTCTATGAAGGCAATTTTTCCTTCTGTTTGGGTTACATACTGGCCCCCGTCACAATTAATATGTACTGGTTAGGTTGGTATGGAAAAACATAATTACGTTTTACTGGTAATGACAGAAAAAAAAGATATCCGTGTTTATATTTATCCGTTTGTTTATTTGGGCAAACGGTGCAGATGGGGCATCGGGGGTGGCTGTTATCATCAACCTATTTTGATTTTAAATAATTTTGAGTAGTAGATAAAAAAAAAATCTTGATTTATTGTAATGTGTAAGTTAGTTATGTGTATTAAATTTTTTTTAAGTGCAATGTTGTTATCTTTCGCTTTTCTTTTTTTGTTCTATGTAGTGTATGCAACCTTGGTAGGGCAGATGTTTCCATCACTAGCAAGATATTATAAATAAGAATTAAAGTATTCATTTTCATTAGAAGTAAAAATTGTACGCTTTAATAATGTGTGGGAAATTTTGATGACTTGCAAGTCAGTAGGGTTCATTGGTAATTTAGTTTTATTTTCAATCCTTCTTGTGATGGTTATGAACTTCTGGCATTTATTTGCTGAGAAGGGAAATAGTAAAAGAGGACGGTCTGATGCTTATTCGTAGAGCAGCATCACTGGTGCTAGTATATGCTTAATGTTTTCAGTATATGACGAAGAAACAGAGTGCCGCCTTGCCCGCCTTTCTCTTAATCAGGTCACGCTTATGGCTAGAAGGAGAAAAAGGTTTAAAATCTTATTACTTTCATTGATATCGTTTGTGTATGAAAGTTTATCTCTTCCTTGTTATTGTAAGTGTGCTTGCAATATATTAATAGCTAACTGAGCAGTGCAAAACAAAGTTTTGTAGGCAGATTTGTTTTGAGTTTGTCAACTGCAGAACTGCTGAAATTTTTATGAAGGTGACCTGGAGATCATATGTAAACCTGAGAACTATTTTAACCGAAACATTTCGAATATGTTTATTTTTTCCTCTCGTTTCCACGGTAAATATAAACTTAAATGTTCAGTACCACAAGACTTATGTTACCGATATTGGAAGTATTTCAGAAAAAAATGTCGTATTTCCTTGCAGGGGTTATCATAAACCTTTAAGAACTTCTGTGTTTGATCAGGGCAGAGAAACGTTGATGTGAGCATCGATAGCAAGTCAATTTTTAAACAAGTTTTACGTAAGAGAATTTCCAAGATTGCAACATGGAATTTGCCATTACTATATGAAAGAAAAGTTTCCCTTAGTGAATAAGTTTACAGTTGAATTGAATTTAGTTTTTTCACCCTGGTGATATGCATCTTTGGCACTTACTGGAAGTGTATTATGGCTTTGGGTTTTGGTTGAAGAACATATCAGAAATCTATCTTGAATGATTTGATGGACTTCAGGTGAGAAAGACTCGAGGTTTGACTCATTAACTGTGAAAAGGGCGCCGCTTTCCAGCAGGATGACTTTCATATGTTAGGATTTTGATGAGGTAGGTAGAAGTTCTAAGATAATCCAAGTGCCTGCGCGATCAGTAATAAGGTTTGATCGCTACATTTTGAAAGGGAGCTCATAAATTAAGTTCTTGCTGATTTCATTCGGTTATAAAATATAGTGTTTCTCTCTTAATATTAGGGACTTTAATTTTATTCAGATCGATCTAGATCTATATCTTTTAAGCAGAAAGAAGTTGTTTCCTTATAACACGTTTTCAAAGAAGGATAAGGTAGAAAAAACAAATTTAATTATATTTACAAACCGAAATATTTAAACAGCTTTGGAATGGTAAGGACATATTTTAGTTTAATTTATCTTTTTTCTTGTTTTCATTTTTACTTGCATTGATTTCTCCGTTGAACTGATATGTTTCATAGACAGCCCTCATGAATGTCAACCTCATCCTTCAAGTTCTTTTGTTCGCCAGCTAATGTGTGATTTTTAATTTTGTGATTTTAGAATCGGGTAAAACTTTTCTTGGCAACACTTAGCTTCTTAGCTTCAGTGCATATGAAGTGCCATAATTATAAATAAATAATAACCCCAGTGTTATATACATTACGTTCATCTTGAGAAAGGAAAAGAAACAAAATAACTCGCCTATGTTTGTATTGTATCATTCTTTATCGTCAAAAGGAAACTTTTTATCCCAAGATTTTGACGGCTTTTGCCCAAGTTTAATCGTCAATAGCTAAATATAAATGAAGTTGAAAGACTGTTAACTATTGTTAATTTTTTTTCAGTAAAAAGGAAGCGATGTTACCCACTTGTAAATCATCTTAAAGCCGATTTTTCTTGTTGGATTTAATTACCCAGCTAGCAACTCACCCGATTAGCCTGTCATGGAATTGAAGAAATAGGGGTTAGACACACACGAGACGAATTGACATAGTTCAACCAAGATTCCATAAAATACCATTCAGACCGTTGAATGGTGATGATCTGGGTTCCTACTGGCTTCAAATCTGGGCAGTTATTGGATTCGTTTAGAAAACGACAACTAAAAATACACTTGCCAAAGTATAGAGTAGTTGTAACAACATATTGGATTACAAACAGCTTTTTGACGGCTATGTTGTACTGATGTCAGTGGGAGGACATGACAATTTTAGGGTATGGATTCAAGGGAACTCGGATTCTCTATATTTTGTGTTTCTATTTTAGCCCATCATATAAATGTTCAAGCGTTTTATCTCCACTTACAGACCGTTGTCTCGTGTGTGACCTTCTCTCTCTCTCTCTCTCTCTCTCTTATACTGAAGAGACCATCGGGCTTTAATGCACCATGACTTTTCCAACATTAGAGAAATTGGGAGAGAGTAGAAGTGGATGCCTATTTGGAGTCATTAGTTTGGAACAAAGGTAATATCAATCGTTAGATCTTGCTTAAGTAACCAATTCGCGGTCGCGATGCGATTAGTGTTGCTTTATGGGGTTGATCTTGAATTTAGTTGTTGGTCATACTGAATCTCTGTAGAATTGTAGTTAAAGTTTTTTTTATTGGGAAGTAATGATTTCTCTGCTTTGTTTCGTTTTGGAATTAGACTACCATTATGCTAGATTGGCATTTCCTTTCCTCTTATTAGAAATCATAAATAATTATGCCATTTCCAGACCTTGATTGTAAATTGTGATAAGGGCAACATATATTTATTACCACTGCATTGTAACATATACCAGCCTCCTTGCATTATTTTGTAATTTCTCTCTCTCTCTCTCTCTCTCTCTTCTCTCTCTCTCTCTCTCTCTGCAGGTAGACTTGCGTTAATCTACGACAGAGAGGATTTATGCTGTTGGTCATTAGTATATACAATACTATATTTAAAAATTCAGTTCCTACTAATGCTGACTGCCGGTCTAGTAATTTAAGTATGTTATTTACTCCGCTGAAATGAATGAAAGACTCTTCCCTCAATCTTACATCCAGCGGAATCCCGTGGGAATAAATAAAACGAAATCCATTATACATAATCTGAAGTCTTCAGCTTTTATTAACGTCTGTGTCCAACATCTCTTTTAAAGACATAGGTCAGATGGAAATAAAGACTTTGTTTTATTGCTTTGCCCAAGACATATGTTTGTTTCGTTAGTGATGAAAAGTTTCTCTCTCTCTCTCTCTCTCTCTCTCTCTCTCTCTCTCTCTCTCTCTCTCTCTCTCCTCTCTCTCTCTCTCTCTCTCTCTCGCTGATGACTGTTTTAAATACCCGTGAATGGTATTTTGGTATTTAGTTTTGTAATGTAAATGTAAAATGTTTTTGAAATATTACGTTTTAATTAGCGTTAGTTTTTTTATCAGATATTTATTCAGTTTTGCTAAGCTTTGTTTTGTGTCGCTTCAATCTTTCAAGTATATCATGTGAGGCAGAGGATGTATACTTGTTCCAAATTTGTTTTATATATGAGCGCCTCAGTGACGTGATCGGTATGGTCTTGACCTGCCACCTAAGTGGCCGTGAGTGCGATTCTCTGGCATTCCACTGAGGTGTGAGAGATGTGTATTTCTGGTGATAGAAGTTCACTCTCGACGTGGTTCGGATGTCACGTAAAGCCGTTGGTCCCGTTACTGAATAACCACTGGTTCCATGCAACGTAAAAACACCATACAAACAAACAAACAAACAAATTCAATATATTCCTTCATGATGTGTGACCGAGTTAATTGAGAGTTTGTTGACCCAAAATATACCTAGACCGGGGGTAGACCCTGATCAATGATTTGCCGGCGAGTTTTTCCACAGTGATGATCTCTTTTAAATGAGCTTTGCTTTCCCAGTTTCATATCGGAAGTCTTGCAATGTGACTGTACTTAGGCTATGTAAGTAAGTGCGTGCGTGCGCGCGCATGCGCCTTTCCTTAAAGAGATTACTTATTACTTATGGACTGACAATTGAATGAAGTGGAAACTTATTCGGTATTAAAACGCTCATGAGGCTTCTGCGTAGGATTTCATTTTATTGATTTCTTTTTTAAAGAAACCCACAAAATCACTTGTGTATAACATGTTTACTTATAAGTAAATACCTATAAGTAACCACGTTATACACAGTAATTTTGTAGCTTTCTTTTTCAATCTTCAGAAGAAAACTGAAAGAAGTTTTTGATTGTTGATTTTAGTCATTCCTTTTAGTGGAAAATTATCCATTTGCCTCCTGCTGTGCTAGTCGTTCCTTTCTGGTCTGTTTCAGCGATTTCTTATGTAATAGTTGTCTGTAATTTTCTTTTCAATAGAAGATTGTTAATTAAGTTAGATCTGAGACCACAGTGAAGTATTTGTCTCACAAACACAAAATGAGTCATTAGTTTAGACAAAGGCCCAGTAGTGTGATAGAGGAGGCCAATCGGCACTTTTCAGTGACTTCATGTACTAACCAGACCCATTGTTGCTTGCTTAAGTTCGCCTAGCAGATTAGTCACACTGAGCATGTTATTACTATCAGAATTACATGATATTTTGGAACAATGTTTCAGAAAAAAAAGTTTCTTATGGAAATGTTGTCCTTTTGACGATATACTCAGTTTATGTTAAAAGTTATTGGTTTATAAAGTCAATATACGTGCTTTACTAAAGAAATAGCGAGTTTCTTTATTTGTAAACAAGGCCTGCCTAGTTTTCGTTGAATTATGAAAAAACTTGTTTTCATCATAACTTGCAAATCTAATTTGTGAGTGCATTGACATGAACAAATATATTTTTTCAGTGATACATTTGATACTGCCTGAGATTTTCCCATATAAAACATCTTGTCACAACAGTCTTCGTTGAACAGGTTTTTATTGAGAATGTGAATTAACTAAATTCCTTATGTTCAAGGTAGGGTGGTTTTGGGGGCCAGAATGTTTGCTGATTTCAAAATCACGATGAGGGGAAAAATGCGTGTGGTGTATAATTTAGTGGTAAAATTTTACATTTTTACCTTGTATGTGTATTGTGTCTGTCCTCCACTTACTTTAGGTCAAATTTATCTTGATATTCCATTACAGCCACTCTCTTACCGCTATTTGTTACTATACTCTGTTTTTTTTCATCTGTCCATCCGCCTGTGGTGTTTTTGTATGGTAACACTGCGTCCCGGGCTTTAGATAGTTACGCTATGTGTAAGTGTTAGGTAAATAAAAGGATATCTGGGTGTACATTTGCAACGGAAAAGTGTTTTAATAATTTACTGTATGCGAATTACACAGTTAATATTCGAAATAGGATATTATAATCGTTGAATGTAAGCTGAATGTAACTATCTAAAGCCCGGGACGCAGTGTTACCATACAAAAACACCACAGGCGGATGGACAGATGGAAAAAAACAGAGTATAGGCGTTACAACAAAATGTGTATATTATCCAAATGATATTTGTCACTCCCACTTCTATCCTTTTGTTCCTCAGAGACCATTCTTATTTAAATTTGGCACAGTGTAAAAGCACCTGTGGTGCGGCACACTCGTTGGGTGTCATGGAATGGTATCATGAAAGAACAATTACAGATAAGAAGAGATTAGGCGTGTGCAGTGCGTGCGCGATTGCTCATGTGCATGGGCTAGTTTAATTTGTGTTGCTCTGTGATATTGACAGCATAATAAAAGTTGGTTCATAATGAAGCTCATACATGGACGTTTCCTTTAATTACGGGTTAGCTACAAATTTGCCCGACTTAAAACTTGGCGTGGAAGGGTATGTAAAGTACTTCTTTTAAAAAGTTAATTATTGTTATTCATTGGCAAATTACCTTTTTTTTATATTCATGTCGACAGTTGTGCGAATCAGTAACTGATTTTTCCTCTCTAGCTTGCTTGGCTAATTACAATTAGTCTGTTACTCATAACTATGATGCGCTCATCAGTAATATGAAATAATTCCAGGTTTCCTGTTAGGAAAATATTGTGCGATAGAAATGGACCTTGGTATTTGACTTAGTTTTTATGTGTGAGCGTTTGGGAATCGCTAACGGTTAAATGGATGGATAATTTTTGCTCTGTATGTTTATTGCACTAAGTAAGCGAAAATGTATACAAATAACCAGTGTGTAGCATATACTTGCAGGCAAAAGGAAGTCAGTAATTGAAGAAGCACTGGTGTTGTTTAAAGATTTCTTAAAGAAGGTGCAAAACTCTACTATCAGAACAGACAGATAAATCTTGGTACTCACGATCTCATCCGATAGCATTCAGAATTTGAGAAAACTTGCTTTCTGGTCCTCTTTTGCTTGTCGGACTTCTTTAGAATTTGGAAAGTTTTTCGGCCTCCTGGCGAAGTCTAAATACAAACAAGGAAAATTAATTTAAAGGTTATATGATCTGCGTTTATGGAAAGGACATTTAAGTAATTGCCAAGGCTGCAAGGAACATTTTGTTTCTTTCCATGACTTATATTGACAGGCTATCAGAATTTGATAACCTGTTACTGCTATAGAAATGGGGAAAATGAACTGAAGATACGTGAAGTGTTCGGTGTACTTAGATGCGTTGAACTTTTCTCCATACGTGTATTTCGTTCACGCGATAGAGGTTGAAGGCACTTGTCTCTCCTAGGCCTTGCTGCAAAGACTTCTTTTGGTGCGCAAAATTAAACATGGAAAATGGCAGTGAGGGCAACCTGTTTTCATTATATTATGCGATGTCTCTGGGCCTGATATTTTCTATTTTTTGTTAAAAAGCAAATTATTTTTCTCTATCATAGCATTCACTTCTTTTCTCACTGGTTCATTTGTATGCATAAATGGCGTAATTTTCATTAATATTTGATTATGGTATATTCCCTTTAGTAAATGGTAACTTAGGTGTACTATACATTACGATGTATGTAGCGTGACTTTCTCTCTCTCTCTCTCTCTCTCTCTCTCTCTCTCTCTCTCTCTCTCTCTCTCTCTCTCTCTCTCTCTCTCTCTCTCTCTAACAGTCTTCCCCATTTCCCTCCTCGTGTATTGATTAATGAGTTCTTCTTTCCTAAAAATTCAATTTTAACGATAGTGAAATACTTTTCTTCGGAGCTAGACGAAGATATCCCAAACTATTTGACATAGATAGACGAATAAAGAGAAAGCGTTACGTGATTGCTGTTACACAGAAGTAGATATGCCAGTGGCAAAGGATATATTACATTTAGTATTGAGTTAAAAAGGTTTCTATGGCATTGTATAAGGAGTATTCTCTCTCTCTCTCTCTCTCTCTCTCTCTCTCTCTCTCTCTCTCTCTCTCTCTCTGATTGACTGTTTTCTTTTGCCAGTGGAAGAGATAACCCCTAATGTCTTTGCAAAATTTCCATTTAGATTGAAATATTAATTAGGGATCACTCTTTGTAAGCCCATAATCTTTGGTGTAGTCCAGTTGTTTACAGCTTATTTAAGTCAATGGATTACTCCTGCATTCCTATTCCCTACCAAATATCACCAAACAAGATATTTCAACCTTAAAATGGATGAAAGTAGATATATTGAGGCAGTGTGCTGGTAAAGCAAAATGTAGTAATAAATCTACCTTCACTTGAAATTAAATCTCAAATGCAGTATCAGTGTAAATAACCTTAGAGTGTTTAACTGAAGAATCAAATTAAATTCATGAAATAATATTACACAACTGTGCTATTAGATGAGTAGTGTTGGCTACTTTTCATAAAGTAAAGTAATGAATGGGGAGAGGACGACTGTTGGGGGAAAAGTACAGCGCATGTCATTGTTATTTACAGTGACTATTTTGGCTAAGGAGGAATGCTAGAAAGTAAAAACATTCGGGTGAATTCGACGCCTGTAGTTGCAAGATTTTATTACACGTGTTCTAGAGGCTGTCAATCTGCCTGGGTCAGATGGGCAGTTTTTGACGAGTTAATCAGCCAGCGAGAACTTGAAGAATCTCCATTTAAGGGAAGCAGAGATTATCTGTAGTGTCATTATTAGCCCCAACCATTGAAGGGTATATAAACGCCCATAGGATACCACTGGGCAAGGACAAAGAGAAAGAAGAAACATTTCATACTGACATGTGAGTGTCCCATTTAGATGGTTTGGCAACGAGTAGCAAGAGTTCCCTTATCTAAGTAACTTTAGGAAGCTTCGAAGGTCGATACCAGTTATTGCTGTCCCATCCAGGATGAACTCATCTGTGTCATCACTTGCGTTTAGGGACTTGCCTCAAAGGATAATTCAAGAGTAATGTGATATTTATAGTGCTACTTTGCATGCCATTCTCATATTTTCATCAGTTTTATTTTCTTTTTACTGTGTTCCTAGTCGAGTGAATGCACCATTTCCTTTTTTCTGTACATGATATCATAAATAAATAAACAATTGTTGGGCGAGTTTCCTTTGTATATTATTTACCATGCTTTTCAGTTTTTGTTTCAAAACTCCTTTTGTTAAGTAAGATTAGGAATAACCTGATGATTCAAGTCTGAATCGTAACAGTGGTGGCAACCTTGCAAGGATTTCCCTCTCCTTAAAAAATTGAAACGCATGGAATATAGAAAGAAACAGAATTAGTGAGATGCCTAAAAAGTAATGCCTTTCCTGAGTATGTTTAGAGGAAGGAAAGATTGGAACGAGAGAGAGAGAGAGAGAGAGAGAGAGAGAGAGAGAGAGAGAGAGAGAGAGAGAAAGCACAAACATGGTTACAGTCCATTAAGTAGCAAAGTAGTAATGTATAGTCTAGGTATGATTGCAGTGTTGAAATTAGTCCACAATTTGATGATAATGATTTAACAAAGAATTTTATGCCTTTTGAAAACTTGATGAACAGGGTGATTTGTCCGAAAAGCATGTGGAGTGTCGGGAACATAGGTTCCTACACTTTTGAAGCCAACGTGTGACTCACTCGGTGTCAGACCGAGTAGCACGACTTAGAAAATTTTCCTGCATTTCCTTTGAATTCTTTTGTCGTCGTGTAAAGTATGTGTGCTGTCATTGAAAATGCTTTCTTTCAATAATTCGACCTATTATTAATTGCTTTAAATAAACGTGTTAATCAAAACCACACCACGTGTTAATCCTTGCTTAGGTAAATGCTCGACTGTCATATAATACTCAAACAGCATTAAGCCATCTCCCGTACCAGAGGTGGCTTGCAGTTTACCAACCTGCCGAATACTACACGTCGTAAATCTATTTAAAGCTATTTATATAGCGATTTTCGTAGGGTTCTTTCATTTTCCAATAATTTTGCCAAGAGATGTAGCTAAAAGTCACTTATGACGCATTGGTCCTTTTCTTCAGACGCAGGCAAGGCTCTGGCGAGATATTTTAGGAATGGGGGAGGGGCCAGGGATTTGTCATAATAGAGAAACAAAGATGAAAAGGAAAATATTTTCCTGTTACATTATTTCTTGGGGGATGTTACGGGAATTATTCCTTAGCGCTGAATAACAAAAAAGAGAAATGGTTATTTCCTCTTACGTTTTCGTTTTTTTTTTTTTTTTTTTTACGCAGACGAATACACTTATATACGCTTGAGTGAATAACCGCCAGATATAGTCTTTTATATTTGGTAAAATTATATGATTATTTTATATTTATGCGTGCGTACATCAATAAGTATATACATGAAACAACCAGAAGTTCTTAAGTATTGAAAATAATAATTGAGAAATAGTTCTTCCCTTTCCGTATTTCCATACAGTAAGAAGGATAGAATGCCTTTTTGTTTCATGTAAATGACAATATATGGCTTTTCCTTTACGTCCGATGTTTATTTTCCACATTTTACCCGAGAGCAAATTAGATCATTTTAATTATTTATTGAAAATTTTATCAGATATGGAGCCTGTGTAATTATTTCTGTCTGAACTGGATATCATAATATATTAAATATTGCCGCACCCAAAAAGGATTTTGAGAAGGGTTAGCGATTAGTCCATCCGGTTGTGTTTAGGCCATGTTATGCAACTACTAGCCGTAACGGAATATTGTAATAGCGTGCAAATCTTGAATGGTAGGGATTGTCTATGAAAACCATGAAAACTGTTGCACTTCCGCATGCATAAATTTTCCCGCATGAATAACTGGTTAAGTTTTGCGACAGCAGGTACACAGAGGAGGGGAGTAGCAGTTCTTCTTGATTACATTTATCATTCTAATTTTCCGGTGTATCATTCGCTGTTCCCGTACGTCATCATCCATTTCTGTTTGAGGGTGCTCGTTCGGTTTATAATGTTGCAGAGATTAGCGCTACTCGGCAGTGGCAGATTCGGATGATACGCCACTGACCGTCGGAACAGGTATCACCGATGTGTTTCCGAAGATAACGCTTTTATTATATTTTTGTATAATAAAGCTCTTCGAGGGGTCCTTAGCGATTCCTGCGAGTCTCATTTATTGTTTTAGCGTTTGTTAGTTCGTGTGAAGAAGAATCGTTGGTACTCTAAATAATTTCGCACTTGGATAATATAAAAACCAATTACAAAACGTTAACGTTGAAGTAAAATCCAATGGGTGTCAACTCTCCTCTGTTAATTTCATAGTGAACGATACAGTGCTTTTTAATTTATTTATTTTTTTACTCAAGTTTTAATTACTAGGAAGAATTCAAATTTTAGAATATGCTATATTTATGCATCCATACACTGTTAAAAGAAAAAGTATGTTGTCTACGCAAAACTATAGATATTTTGATTTTGTAATATATATTTTCTTAGTGGAAGAGACTGATCCTCGTATACTTGTATTCGCCCAGATACAGTAAACGTGAAGTTATTTTTTATCTGTTAATCTGCTGGATATCGAAGAGCTATCACTGTTTTATCATCAGCGACACATAAAGGTGTATTTTATGGAGCGACCGCTATATCCGCCCATTCCGTATATCAAGGTCTTTAGCAAAGACTTGTTTGATCCCAGTGGAATAGAGTCAGTCCTAGATATTTCTTCCTCGCCATTCAAGCTAAGCTCCGGCACATTCGAGGGAATATAAGAAATCTTCCTTCTCACGGCGATTGCCGTGATTAAGGGCTTTCGTAAGAAAGTTTTAGGTATCAGGGCTTTTCAGATATGACATCTGCAATCACAGGATACTTACAGAATTCTCATTTCTGAAGTGCCATCAGGTATGATCATCTCAATAATCTAGCAGCTTGCCAGTCGGGCTTCATCAGACACGGTATTGTGGAAGATCAAAGGAGGAGGCTGGAGGTCGACGTTTTTCCGGTCAGATTTCAAGGTTAAGTACCCTCTCTCTCTCTCTCTCTCTCTCTCTCTCTCTCTCTCTCTCTCTCTCTCTCTCTCTCTGCATTTTCCCATTTTCAAACTTTCCTCATAAAAATTAATTGATTAACATCGCAGATGCTGAATGTTTCGTATTTCATACTTGTACAGTTGTTTTGCTTTTTCCAAATTTCTATTGTTATTTTACTTTTTTATAACTTTCAACCGCCTACCCCTTCCCCACGGCTTTTTTAAGTAATTGTTTTATTTTTTATTCCATCTGTTTCTCATCTAATCTCTTGTATTTGTACAGGGTATGTACATTTTCTTCACAGCTGTTTTGTCGATTCAGTCCTTTCCTTCAGCTTTTGCCACAAAGTAAATATTCTTTTGTAAATTTGCATTACTCAAAATTTCTTTTTCTTTTGTTAAATGTTGGTTGTTTACCATCTCCAACGGTAATTTCTTTGATGCCCTTCAGTTACTTTTTATTTCCTTAACCATTTATTCAGAATATCCTTCCAATTTTTCTGAGTTTCATATTTATATTGCATTCTTTCTATTATTTTTTTCCACATCATATCGGTATCTTCCTCCCTTCATCATTGTGGTTGGACATTTAATTACAAAAAATTTGGGAGTCAAAACATGCGGAGTATTTTTATAAAGAGTAAAGGAGAATGAAACAGACGCTCTTAATGTCCTTTCATAGCCGAGGTACGGAGAAAAAAAATGTAGATAAGAAAAATAGTTGGGTAGGTCTTAACCACGAAAGAAGCTATAGACCTATCTCTCAAAGGAAGAAATGTTGTGAAGATCATGAAAATCCCGAAGCTGGAAAAGAATGTTATAACTTTATAGTTCAAAAGAAATAAAATAAAAAATAAAAATAATAAAATAAATTACTGAATCGTGTTATCAAAGAGTTACCGATTTCCAGAGTCAATTATTGGAGAGGGTGTTCTGACGGGGATTACAGGTACATAAGGGGACGAAAAATTTTCCTCTCCAGCCCAACATAGCTGTCCATAGCAGCACACATAGAAAAGGGATTAAAGCCATCCTACGGCGTAGAGGAAGAAAATTGAGATGGCAGAAAGTTGCTCAACTCCATAACTTTCACGCTGTTGGATATTCGGTTTACTCCGTCTGAATGGGTAAAGCTACATTAATGTAACAGGGGCTATGTGTATGACTCATGTAATTTTTTCAACTCTATATTTTCTTATAAAAGTTATTTTTGCATGCAATGATGACTCACGGGTCGATAATGAAAATGTAATTGAGAGTTTTCAGAACTGCCTGAATCACTTCTGAATTTTCTGTTAATAATGTTTCTATAATGTTCACTTCATGAAACTTCTTTTGGATGAATTAGAAAAAAGTTGTAAACGGTTATGAGTGAAAGGGGATTTGAACTGTCCATTTCTTTACTGAATTTTTCTTTGCATCGAAAGTTTTAGTTTTTAGGTTCTTCAAGGATTAAGGCAAATATCACCCAAAAAAATTTTTGTGCTGATTTTGAATGAATATTTTTAAAGGATTTGAATTGAACTTGAAAGGCTTATCAGTGGCTAGGCATAATTACTGCAGTCGAGTCTTGGGTGAAGCTCATTTCGTGAGGGCTCTCGTTACTCTTCTCAACAGACGATGAGTTACGCTGCTTCTGAGTTTATGTAGATTCGAAGAGCATATATTTTGCTTATTTTATGCCACGGGAAGGTGGTGGAATGTAAAGGTCTTGGTGAGGTGTGGTAGTTTTCCCGAAGGTCTCAGACACTTCTTCAGCATTTAGAATTTGAAGTTATTGTGCGCTAGTTTAGAATTTGTCATCTCCTGTGCTTACAAGGGACTTATGTTATGTCTTAATGGTGATATTATTTTGTGTTTTAGCCTTATGCTACTGCTGTGTATTACCA
The DNA here is from genome assembly GCF_015104395.2 of Macrobrachium nipponense. NCBI lineage: Eukaryota > Metazoa > Arthropoda > Malacostraca > Decapoda > Palaemonidae > Macrobrachium > Macrobrachium nipponense. The sequence goes on from NC_061088.1 coordinate 61,494,935, forward strand.
AAGTCTGACTTCGTTATGTATATGCCAGAAACACTTTTTTTATGGGGTTCGCTTTTGTGTTGATTTGATTTACGTTCAAGTGGTCCCGGGGATTTTTAATTTTCAGCTTTGAAATTATCGTCTCATTCCAACTAAATACACTTGAAAATTTCTCTTCGATATTTCCTCCAAATATTTCGTTATATAAAAGGTCATCTTCAGTTAATTTTTTTTAAGTAATTCAGAACTCCCAGCTGATGAGAAGGAAAAGGGATGCACTGGATATAACATAGACGCTTTTTATTGAGTACATTTGTTCCGAAAAGTAATCAACTATATCAATACGAATAAGTTTTACAATGCTTTGAATATTATTTAATTGTCTTTTCAGATGACTGAGGAAAATATCGAGGATCGATTTCCGAGAAATTTTCTAGGAAGGTCAATAGTATGCAAAGGACATTATTCATATTTTTGGATGACCTATAGCCTAAAGGCCTTATGGATTATTATAATTATAATATTAATATATATTATGTTATATATATATATTATATATATATATATATAGATCTAATATTATAATATATATATATTACTATATATCTATATATATATATATATATATATTATTATTATTATTAATTTTTGGGGGAGGTAGTCATTGGCCAGTGACTGAATAACTACGTTTAGTCGGATAATGGTAGGCTGTTTCACTGTAGCAATGATATCCTACAACTCAAAAAAGCAATTCTATAAATTGTTGGTTTGAAGTTTCTCCCCAAAAAACTCAGTGGTTAAAGATGAAAAATTGGCTCTCTAGAAATGAACGAGACCCTTAATTACGAAAAGTTTTTTGTTTTGCTTCGTTTTAGAGTGAAATGATAAATTACTTTGAAAAGAGAGTCTAATTTAGTTTTTTATTTTCATTACTACTGAAGCGAATTGAACCTGTAGGTTTTTGTATGACCTGAGACTTTCTGTCAAGGCTTGCAATCTATTCTGGAGTAATTCCCGCGATGAGGCAAAATTTGGAGACAGCAAATGGACTCCTTTTACAAAAAGGGAAACGCAGCAGGTAGATGCATAATTGTCTCGGGAGCCAAGACCGTACTGAAACACGAAAAGTACAGCGGAAACTTCATCCCACGAAACTTAATCGCAGTGTTGATCGTTCCTGCAATTCAATCAGTTTTCGCTGTTCGTAATACGTATATTGTTCAAAATTCATGATTTTTTGTGAGTCCCTGCCATGCTATAGCGCAAATATATGGACTGAAAATTGCTTTTTGTGTTAAATTGCCTTATATGTGGAAACTTAAAAGCTTTTTTCCGCCTGAAGGTTTGTAGTCTTTCATTGAGTCATTTTCCCGATATCTTATTGTATTTTATCGACCACATTCAAGAATTCAAACTGTGTCAGAAGGAAATGCCAGAACAAAGAAGCTCTTCCTAGTGTCAGATTTCTGAAGTTAACTAATATCGGATTTAAATGATGAACCATCATTCGTCGATAATCGATAAGTTCAAGATTTTGAAATAGTTTTGGAAAGTTTGTCTGTGTTTGAGGATGAAACGAAGAAGTGCTTGTATTGTCAGTGATACCTTAATGCATTGTACCAAATTAACACTGCTAAAGGTCGTGTAACGGAAATTTCATTCTTTGATTTTTTTTTTTTTTTATGCTGTTTTGGAGGGCATTTATTTTATGCCACTGCGGAAGTTTTTTTTTCTTTTTCAAACTTGTCACATTAACCTCAGCACCAGACTTGAGGTTCTTTATCTCATTGTTCAAGCTAGGTATGCTCCTTGTTATTTAAGAAGTCAGACGACACATAGAGATTTGCCGACCTTTCCCAATAACGGTAACATTGCCATTGATCTCGGTGTTTGCGATTCCCTTTGTCAGTCCATCTAAGGTTGTGTAGAAAATAATCTTGTCTTGTCTTTGAACAAACCGCGACTCATCGTCGTCCAAAATGCATAACCCTCTTCAAATTTATAAATATTTTAATGGCTTATTATTTGTGAATTTCGATTAAATTTGTGTGAGACACAGGCATTTTGAAAAGGTGTGAAACATTATCGAGAAAAGGTGATGTATAAAGAGGTTACATTTGAATGTTGTCCATTCCGTGTGGCATTTGAGATTCTGTTCCTATAATTTTTAATTTAGGGACAATTAATGTATAAATTTTGTCGCAGCATTAATATATTTTTTCTCTGCAGTTGAGGCCAGTAAAAAAAAAAAGACAATCAGCCCAGTATATTTTGACGTACTTGGCATTGTGTACTCATTCCACATCAGTGACCATAACATTGAAAGTTGCAACTATGGGATTATTTCATTTGTACTTTTTTCATTCAATGTCAGTACCTGGTAGAGTCAACAAAATGCTATAGGCGGTATTGTCGACTCGTTTTCTGACGTTATTGTGAAATACAAGGTATGATGGAGATTGGACATATGATTTCAAGTATCGGTACCCCTCTATGGTTTAAGAATGGGTGATTGAGTACCCAGAGTCAGAAAGAGGGAACTCTTTCTTAATCTCTGCTAGTTCCTATATGAGGAAGTTTTACATCCCATTACACGAAAATGCTACTGTTTGTTGAACAAGGTTGTCCATCTCCTAGATGGTAGTTACAGCTTGGCTGGAATGTCTAGAAATACATTGGTTTTAATTGCTTTTTCATATTAAATAATCTTTGGGTTCTCGAAAAAGCTGGCTTTTTATTAGCTTTTATAACGAATCACTATATTATATTGTATTGAATTTCAAGGTACTGACCTTTGATATTTCATTTTCCACGTAACTAAGAATTTCCTTTAAGTCAACACTTTTAAGAAAATGAAGTCCTTATCGTCGTTTAGTTTTTGGCTTCCTCATTTCATCAGAGGAACGAAGCCATGTTGTGTTACAATACGGTGTCGACTAAGACTGTTAATTAGAAGTTCTTAATTATGTCTTGTCTTTTGAATGTCGAAGGGTTTGCAAGTAAGACAATGATGCGAGTCTCTCTCTCTCTCTCTCTCTCTCTCTCTCTCTCTCTCTCTCTCTCTCTCTCTCTCATTTCAAATTCTGCCACGACATGGCAGGCAATTTAATTGAGTATGATAAACTTGTCTAGACAGATATTTAAGGACCAAAGTTAGTGCAACTAAAGCAATAACGCTCGAAGGTTATCGAGGGAAAATGGCCATTACTCGTTAGCCACCCTTGCATGTTTAGAAATTGCATGAAGTATGCATTCTTCCCTTTCCCAAGAGTTGCTTTCATCTTCCGCATCGCTTCCTCAAAACCTTTCACAACTAATAGTTATAAAAAGTCATAACACCAATTTATGTGTATATATATATATATATATATATATATATATATATATATATATATATATATATATGTATACACACACACACACACACACATATTTATATATATATATATATATATATATATATATATATATATATATATATATACATTAAATATCGACAACGTAAACGCAACCATTGCAACAGTTATTCCAGACCTTAAAAATAGGAAATAAATGTGTTGAACACACCAACAAAAGGGTTACGAATATTGTACGATTACTGAGAGCATTATATCCTGTTTGGACCGTCTTAATCATTGTTACCAAATAGCAGTTTCTTTTCTGCTTTGTTCCATGTATGCATAGCGAGCTACAGATTAAAAAGGTCTGCTGCAGCTTCGCATATTAGACTTGTTACGGAAAATACCTTTGAAGTGGAGCCCGAATTATGTCTCTTTCACCTTTTACCCTTTACATTTTCGACCCTTCAGTTCACTCTTTTAGTAATTTCGTCAATTTCGTGTACTGTTCTTTTTATGAAGATCATTCCAGTATGATGCGGTATTTCATCATCAAGTTGGTCTCACAAAATTAGTTTTTACCTGAACCTTAAAACCTCCCATGAACAGTCTGGGATTAACAAGATTTACCTTTAAACGAAACGTTTCGTATCTTGAATTTGCTTTATTGCTTTCTTTACGTGGGGTTTGGTTTCTGTATATGACGGAATTGGTCTCGAAATCTGAATTCCTCTCGATAACCTTTTCTTTCATCAGTCCAATGCCTACTTTAGTGATTTCTGGAAGTCAGAAGCAGAACAGAAATATTGAAGAAATTCATAGGATGCGTAATGATAATGTAGGTAAGATATAATGAACGTTTGTTAATAACTTGTAGGAAGCAGAAGGCCTTTAAAAAAAAAAAAAAAAAACAGGAGACTAGCCGATCAGTAAAAAGGTAAATTTATTTTTGCTCTTCATCTTTGTGTAGCGTGAAAGTAACACTTCATTAGTTTCATTATGTTGCTTCAACATTCATAGGTTTCAGTATTTATTAGCTTAATTTTACGGGTTGGGGTGATTGCTGATTAGTATATCAGCAAGGAAAAAAGTATAGCATCATTATTGGTTGTGTTTAGGTTGCACCGGAAACGCTGCTGCCATTAGGCTTTTGAACATAATTTTGACTTTTGCATTATTAGCAGAGTTTGAAGGTTGACTGGCTACTCTCTCTCTCTCTCTCTCTCTCTCTCTCTCTCTCTCTCTCTCTCTCTCTCTCTCTCAGAATATGTGAATTTTTTATGATATTTCTGAAAGCGTGTCGGAAATTTTGTTGATGTTGCGGTATTAGTTCAGCGACCTTTTATTTTAGTGGAAATCATTAGAAGAATATCTAGTTATCCAGTAAGGTTGGTTTAAATACCTGCCTTGTTTTCTCTTGAGAACTGCTTAGCGCTCTCAGTTCTGCCAACCCTTTCAAGAGACATTATTCACTACCATTATAGTAAGCTAATATTTTCTGATCCGTGCTTTTGTTTAAAAAAAGATTAAGTGGTAGTCGCCTTAAGTGATTTCTATATGGAACCCCATTCGTTAAAGTTAGTACGCACATACCTGTGATTTTGCGCATAGAAATGTGAATGCAAGCTATTGAGTTTTTTTCAGATAAAATTGATTTTAGTGATGATTTATTAAAAGAGTTAAATTAGCCTTTTCCTCGCAATCCTGATATGGTTGTTTATGTTTTCATCCAAATTATTTTTGTTGTGAAGATTTGTTTTTCCTCTCTCTAGACGTAATTTCCCAGTCTCATTTGGGTGTATTTTGTGTGCACTCGTTCATTGATAATTTCATTTGTGTGCGCTTGCGAGAGAGAGAGAGAGAGAGAGAGAGAGAGAGAGAGAGAGAGAGAGAGAGAAGAGAGAGAGAGAGAGAGAGAGAGAGCGGAGTAAGAGGGAGGAGAGTGTGTGTGTGTGTGTGTGTGTGTGTGTGTGTGTGTGTGTGTCAGTGTGGCCCGCACTTTCTGGCCGCGACCCAAAATCTTCCCTATATATAGCTTGAAAACTCATGCTCTCTTATTTTCAACGTGTTTGCTTAGAAACGTTGTTAAATAACCACGTAAAAGAAATGAGATTGCTTATTGCTTAATAAACAAATGATACTTATTTGAAGTGTTGTAAATTTGTAGTTAAAAAACGTGTTAGATATCACCGTTTCAACACGGCATCTATGCAACGGCCTTGTGGCGCAACGGATAACGCGTCTGACTACGGATCAGAAGATTCCAGGTTCGAATCCTGGCAAGGTCGGAATAGGTTTTTGCATCAGCAACCTCTCCGTTTATTTATTCTACATTTGTTTATATAACTAATGCATACTACTAAGGGATTCAGAGCCGATGGAATGCTGTCGTTCGGCAATAACTTTTTATCAAAACACGGGATAAATGTGAAAGTTGGCAAATGTATTATAATTCATAACCCTACCTAATTTTTGCTATTATTGTTATGTACCTAAGTTCAATAGTTTTGGTACTTATCAGAGTGAAAGTGAGTTTCCTATGCCAAAGCCATCAAAATAGTAGGTAAGGGTTTTGAACGCAGTTGTGACGTTAACCGATGACGGCGTGAGGCTCCACCAACAGTGAAGAGAAGTTTACATATGGGGCAAACGTCTCTTCAATGTGTCTCTGCCCACTTCCCGATGACATATTCGTTAATTGATATTAGTACCCATGCTACGCTTCAGCGATTTCAGTGATGACGAACAGGATTTGTCATCATCCCCTAGATTGCATTATCATCTCAATTATTATTATTATTATTATATTATTATTATTATTATTATTATTATTATTATTATTATTATTATATTATATTCTTATTATTATTATTATTATTATTATTATTATTATTATTATTATTATTATTATTATTATTATTATTATTATTATTATTATTATTATGTAGAGGTTTCATCGCGGCTTCCACAGCAGCTGTTGGGACTAAGTTGTTAGCTTTGAATTCTTCCATTTTCTTTATATTCGTATTGTTTCTACTTGTCAAATAATTCAGTGTATATGTAATTAATGCACATAATGAACCAGTCTATAGCTCATTAATTAGATCTACAACTATTCAGGGCGGGAATACAAAAGACAATCCGTTTTGTTTTAACTCAGGTTTCGACGCCATAGCCTGCTATTTGTTGTAGCAAGAGATGAGTATCGCCAAGTAGGTAATGCCTACTATAGAAATAATTATATTTATTCACCGTTGTTCTCGCTCTTGCCACGAGTCTGCTTGTAAACAAAGTGGCAAGCCGTAGCACAAATGCAGTCTTGCAACTACGGGGACAATTCTGTATCTTGCTGCCATTCACGAATTTGTTGAAGCCTATTATGCATTCCTGAGGCCATGAATTAGTGTTTTTCGTAAAAAAAAAAAAACTTTAAACCAACGTATGGATTTCCATGCTACTAAAGCATGTTTCGAACATTGTCCTAATTTATGGTAGTACACTGATTTGAGAAATGTGCTTTATTAAGCCATTTGCTCTTAGAAAAAAGACCAACATCTTGCCTTACTCAAACCGTTTCCAACACGTGGTGCTTTATGATTTATAGTATGTATGACGCAGAGCCATCCCCTTTACCTATAGATTAAAACATATTAATCTTAAAAATTATATATCATCATACAGTATATTAATTTCGTTTTAAAATATTCGTATTACCCAGGATAGGTAAAATGGCATTTAACCATAAGTCAAACAATCATTGATAAAGTATGATATAAAGTATAATGGAGGTTACGCTATGCCGACGTCACTAATACACGTTACCACTTTTGCGGATAGTTGTGTGGTAAGCGCAGATTTAACCTTAGTTTGTTAAGTAAAAAAAGTTAATGAAACACATATGGCGATGCACAATACTTCCGAACGTTAGGACGAAGTTTGAAACATTCAGTGCTTTAGTAGCATGGAAATCCTTAAGTCGGTTTAAAAGTTGTTTCCGAAAAACAATGTCAAGGCTTAAGAAATGCATAATAGGCTGTGTAAGCATATCTGTTCACCTATTCACTGTTATTGACTTACTGCCTACCTGGTGGATGGGCGGAGCCTCATGACGTCATATTATGTTTAAGTCACGCATGGTTTTAGAATCATTTTATGTAATTTTCTCGGTTCCGGCATCGGCGACTTCATTTTACTCTATTAATATAAGATATATCGAACGTAGGTACTAAATAATACTTGCAAAATGTAGGTAGGGTTATAGAGTGTACACTTGCCATCTTTTATCTTTATCCGATGTTGTTTTGATAAAAAGTTATTGCCGAAAAAGTGTTCCATCGACTCTGAATCCTTTAGTAGTCTTTGGTCGGTCCAAGAATTGTTAGCTGCTGAAAAGTCAAAGAAAATATCTATATTTATTCAAATAATTACTTATAAGTTTTATTAATTTTTATTTGTTATTATTTTTACGAAATTACACTTAGTGTGATTTTATAACTATTTGTTCAGTTTTTTTTTGTTTTTTTTATTTGGACTTGGCTTTTCAGTCAGTATTGTAGATCAAAATACCTACAAGAATACGTTACTTATATCAAGTTCGTTCTTCTCTGGCTACTGTTCTGACTATTTGACCATTCTGCTCTCTCTCGGGTTTTGCTGACCATCTGCTGCTCTTGGGGGAGGGGGAGAGGGGGGAGGGGGGAGTTCAATCCTGGTTGTGGGTCATAGAGTACAGGTATTGGCATTCCTTCGGTCCAGGGAATAGTTCTGGATCATTATAGAAAATCCAGAAGCGAGTGGCAGGGCGGAGCCAAACTAGAGTAATACATCTATGTCAAATCTACGAGATTTGTGGTATGTAAATCGAATTTATTTATGATTTTTTAATAATTTCTTTGTAAATTTATTATTTTTCAACTAAAAAGTTGTCCATTCCATTTTCATTGCCAGGAAACATAAAAACTTGTATTCATCGTAAATGTGGTAAGTTTTTTGAGATTTGCCAAATGTGCTGTATGGTGAAGAAGTCTAATCTTATTTGACAGCCTTAACCCAACACTGCAAGATAGCAGAGAGTATGTAAAACTGAAAACCTAAAACCGCTGGATTAAAACTGACTTTTAAAGCAGATTTGACCTTCGATATTTTAGAAGAATTTTTTTTTTTCTTCATAAAAGCAAAGAGGTCTGGCGTAGTAGTATTTTACATGCGAGGTCAAACCTCAGCTTCCGCGACGCGTGGTCGACATTGGGCGTTTATATATAGTAATAGTTGGCTGGTTTAAGATTAACCAGTAAAGTGACCACTGAAATTTATTTATAGAAGAACTATCGCGCTTTTTATACCTGGCCACTCCCTAGCCATCTTGAAGTGTTTCATAACGTTGTAAAGGTTTTCCACTTTCAAGGAATTTTCCTTGATTCAAGGGATGTTAGGGTCGTCAAGGAGAATTTCAGGGAATTAGATAAAGAATTATTAGATAAATTAAAGAATTGAATTCAAGGATTTTTTTACATCTTGGACTAAAATATAGAAAATGATTTTGAGAAACTCTAATATTACAGGCTACTGCCAAAACTAAAGCATTATAAACTTTCTGTTATTAATATATGACTGGGTTTCAGCTCAGTTTCACACAGTTGCGCTACGGTATGCAGTGCCTGTTTCATTACATTTCTACCTGCATATTTGCTTCTTTCTGGAGGAACAAGGTCTTGTCTTAAAAATAACTACTCTTATCTCTCTTTCCCAAGCAGTCACAAGCACAATGAAGCCGCCCTGCTGATTAATAACTATTGGCCAACTTGAGCCCACATGATTTAAGGTGTTGTTAATAAGAATTGCATGATCTAACTGAATATGATAGTATTAGTTTTTAATGAGTGAGAATTTATCACGTTTTTTAGAGGGCAACAAGTAAGACCAGTAATAGTGGGAGTAATTGTGATAACGGCCAGAGAGCAAAATGGAAAAGTGCAACCCGTTAGGGATAATACAATTTAAGGAATTTTTTTTACACTCCTACATTCAAATTACGATTGAAGAAAGATAGTAGCTGAACAGGCTGTGCCAGTATGTAAGGTGCAGTGTTAAAGTTTTGTGCACTAAGAATAATTGTACTGAGTGGAATGATTTAATATTAATTTTCATATATTTTTTTCGAAACTTAAGGAAAGCCATATATTATTGTTTCTGATAATAAATGGACTAAAGGAAAGCCATATATTATTGTTTCTGATAATAAATGAACTAAAAGGAATAATTTAATGTTATTTGCATGTTTTTCCTTGAAATTTGTCAAGGAAAGCTATATGCAACCATTACTGAGGTGAGTAAAAATATCATGAATAAGGTGTTGTCTTAATGTCTCATGTTGTGACATTGCATCTTTCAAAGTAGTTAAGCATTTAAAATTAGTCTTACGTCGGGGGAGACTGGGAGAATTCTGGATTTATGTAAAAGTAACACCTAA
>NC_061088.1:61509720-61515596 GCF_015104395.2 Macrobrachium nipponense
AAATGCGATGACATTCCAACCGACTCAAGATTTTTCAGAGGACGGGAATGAAAGGCTTAGGATGACGGAGCGTCGGGCGAAAAATTTTAACCGATTGTTTCAATTATCAAATACTATTGTTTCTTTTATATATTTATTTATTTATATGTTTTGGTAGGGATATAATATGGCTATTCTTAGAATTCTTATTGGAAAGTGAGAAATATATCTGACGTTGTTATTATAGATTTTAAGCTATTTGCAAGCATAATAATAAGATTAAAGATTTAAAAGAATATTAGTAGGTGTGAACAGGTCGAATATCCTGTTTATTTTGTTAGTCTTATGAGAGATTCAGCTTAAATTATAGTCGTGAAATTTATGAACATGATTCCTCGTCATATGTCTTGATTGCCGAGTTTCCATACTATTTTGTCAGGCACTAGGTTGCTTGTTTGTCGATGAAGGGAGAACAGAAAATATCACTGAAAGAAATTATTTAGGGGAAACAGATTCCAAATTGAGTTTTACTGTAGCAGTAATGACGACGATGCCGATGGAAAGGATTCTGAGACCTGATTAGACTTTAATTTATTATTATTATTATTATTATTATTATTATTATTATTATTATTATTATTATTATTATTATTATTATTATTATTATTATTATTATTATTATTATTCAAACGTTAAACCCTATTCATATGAAAGAAGCTAACAGGGCCCATTGATTCGAAATTCAAGCTTCGAAAGAAATAACCGAAGGTAATGGGAAATGCAGAAAAAAGATCATTTATTAAAAAATGAAAAAATATATTATCAAATTGATAAAGAAATAGATAAAAATCTCTGTAACTATTGAAATACAATGAACATTATGAACTTAATCTATTCCTAGGCATTTTATTGGACTGAATGACTTTTCCATTTTCATTCAATCATGAAAATTTCATTTTAAAAAAATCAAGATTTTAAAATAAAAATGGTGAAAGTTTTCATTGTCATGCAGTTTTGGAAGTATCATATACTAAATGATTTATTTTTTATATTTATTGCAGTCAAGTTTTACCCTCTCATGAAGTTTTTTGGGTGATCGTGTGCATGTGCCAATAACAAATGATTATACGGGAACAGGATCTGTTGTAAATAGCGTTTTTTGAATACTGTATCTTGAAGGTTCACTTATTGGAGTCTTTTTATAGGATGGTTTTAGTTGTTAGACGATATATACGGAAGAAAATGAAGTCATGTTTAAAAAAATGATACTAAGCTTCGTACTCTTAGGGATGCTGTGGCATTTGAAGATAGTAAACTTGAGGGTTATGTTATTAAAAGTTTATACATTTGTTACTAAATAGTTTTGCAATCCTTGAAGGAACCTGAGAGACTTTTGCATGGTTTTTATAGCATAGTTTTTATAAAATTTTCAAAGTCCTGCTTTGGTGTTGCTGAAATAGTGTTTGTAGTGGAAGATGATGACTACTCCCTTGAGGTTCTCTAATAAGTAGGATTCTGCACCAAACAGTTTTTTTTTTTTTTTTTCCTTTGTAGACATTTTGCGTGGTTTGGCGTATTCGATTATATATCTCCTTGAACGTCATTTGTTCATATAGTACGTATCTGACCGGTTTGTATCCAGTCCGGTCACTTGAGAAAATATTTTTCGCTTTAGGAAAAGGACAGAAAGGACAGTGATCAGAAAACTTTATCCTCACAGTTGCTAGCAGATGATCTTTTTTTAATGTTTAGTTTCTTCTTGATAAAAAAAATGGGTCTGTGATATCACCGCATCTTTTCACCTTATCTATATATATTATATATATATTATATATATATATATATATATATATATATATATATGGAAGGGTTATCAGAAAAGCCAATTAATCACAAGACTGGCTGCGTTCTGAGCAGTGAGATTGTCAACTATTTGCTGATGATATTGTTGTTTTTTGCCCTTCTCTTGGTGGTTTGCAGTACTTGGTTCATGAGTGCTTTTACATATTAAATACATAAATTTTGTGATTTTAAATGTTATTGCTCAAAAGACTGAATGTGTGGTTTTCAGCTGTTGCAAGAACAATGAACTGCCACAGAATCATGTAAACATTGATGCACTGCAATAGCAAATATATTAGTGTAAAATTTCTCTGAATTTACAGCTGATGTTAAATACGTACTTTTCAAAGTTTTTTGCTCGTCCTTTTTATTATCTATCACTTGTTTTTAAACTAAAGAATTTAAACCTTTTCAAGTTAAGATGTGTTTTGATTATAGTATCATAATGTTTTTATCTTGACATTGCGATCTGGCATTCCCCAATTATGTGTTCAGCTTGGCATACCAACATTATTACTGAAACTGAATTGAGACGCAAAGGAGTGGCGAGCGCATCAAGTTGAAATATATAAACTGTGATTAAATTAATATAAAACTCGTCAAGGCAGACAAAGGTTATGACATTTGAGGTTCATCTTCAGATGAGGAAAAACTGCCATGCCTTAACCCGGCTACTGGATTAACCAGTGAGAGGCCACGTGTTTTATCAAGAATTAATGACAATTTGACTATCTTTAGTTTTCTGTTAACTCTTTGGAATATGGAAAAAATTACGTTACTTTAAATATTTTCAACATTGATTTAATAGCAAGCACACGGTGTTCTTAGGTAATTATTTCTTCCTGTCAATTATTTTTTTTTTATAAAATGTATTCAGTTTTATTTTAACATATCTAAAATATGAACAGCATAACATGAAATTTCATTAAGAACTGACAAAAAAAGAAAAAAGATGCTCTGTATACATGAAACGTCTTGAATCTGCTTTTATACAGATAACATAAAAATAACTTTAATTTAAATCTAGATCTACGTATACACTCATGAACATCGTCTCTTAAGATCCTCAAATGAACTTTAAAAGGAAAACTAGTTTCAGTAATTTTCTTGTTATAGGTACCCGTTGCCTCTTCTTGGTTAATCCAGTACCAGGCTTGATCCAGGAAAACAGTTCCTCATCTGAAGATTTACCCAAAATGTAATAAATTTTCATTTTATTTTAAATTTATGTTGTTTTATTCTATGAATATGTTTTTGGAAAAATGAATTTTCTTTGTAATCTTATATTTTCTGTGGTGTGCAGTTTGCTTGAGAGTGCCCGAAACGCGGAAGATTTCTCAATTCGTTATTTCCCAGTCTTCGTGGTCATAATTATACAGTAGTTATTTTTGTATTGTACATCACGTTTTATCCCCGTTATATAGTACATGGCATAGATTGCATGCACATGAAACAGACCAGACGGAAGTTAAAGTGAATTTGTTCATTATTTTGAAATATTTCATCAGTTGTAGCTTTATTTGGCTGTGAATTTTTCTGGCCAAACGATAATTAAAGATTGTGATCGTAGTTCAGAATGAATAAAATGTTGTTAGATTTTATTTTTTAAGGTGCTATTTTTGTTATCAACTCATCTTGTTGTATAATTAGTTCCTTTTTTCACAAAAACATTCATTCATGTCATTTCATGCCGTCAAAAAGGGGGACTTTCATTCAGACTTTCATCTCCCACAGCTGGTGTCAACAGCCAATCAATGACAGTTAGTGCAAGCATTGGTCGTGGGCTTTTCTCCAGGTCTCGTTGTTTGCAGGTTATTTATAGAAACATTTGTTACTCCTTGGTACTTCTGTTAATAAAGAGAGTTAACAACAAAGCTGACAAGCCCTTTGATAGTATTTTACCTTTAGGCATACTACGGTAAACATTCTCTCTCTCTCTCTCTCTCTCTCTCTCTCTCTCTCTCTCTCTCTCTCTGTCATATTGTCATCACTTTGTATTCTTTTACTGCCTCGAACCGTTGAATTGCGACCAATGGTCTAGATAAGACCTCTTTTTAGGAAAATCGATTCTAGTTCGTAAAGTATAATGAAATGTAAATGGAAAAGGGGCATATATCAGCGAAGGAAGTATCATCACTAATTTCTTCCAGCATAGATATGTCTTTGGTTTGCACAACTGTGCTATGGAGTTAACGTGATGAGTATAATTATTGACTTATTTCTTTCGATAGCAAGAAATAATATTTCTTTCGATAGTTAGAGATGACGAATCAGGGCAAACGACCATTTAGGTTAGGGATAGCAGTGGAGATATAGAAGACGACAAACGTAATTTTTTTCTTATTGCACATAAACGTCTTCGTGTTCCTTGAGCATCCTTAGCCCCAGTAAGGACAGGGCACGAGGGGAAAGATATGGCAACTCATTATTGCACAGCTTTCTTGGCCATATAATCTCTTTTTATATTTATGTTACATTTAAACTGCCCCAACGAGGTGTGTATAATAGTATATATATATATATTATAATATATATATATATATATATATATTATATTTGTATTTACTGTATTTACTACCGTATCATATATATATACATTATATGTATTTACTGTACCTCCGTTCATATATATATATATATATATATATGTGTGTGTGTGTGTGTGTGTGTGTGTGTGTGTGTGTGTGTGTGTGTGTGTGAACGGAAGTACAGTAAAAGGAATGAAAGGGGTTGCAGCCAGGAGCCGAAGAGACGCGGCAAAGACGTTGTTTTTTGTATCGGGATTATTCTTAATTAGCATATCTTTAATGGTATTGTTATAAGAGAACATCACATTAACATTAAACGATTTAAATATTGATATTATGGTTTCAAATCCACGAAATAAAGTCAAGCTAAGTACATTTTTGGGTTCCTTTTTCATTACTAGCAACACTATAAAACGTTTTGTGAACTTTTTGATAACATAAATCAATTATATGAGGTGGGTAGCAGAGATCGTTCCCTATCATTTTTATGTATCCTATTTCTTGGTTAAGATATTGTGGACTCACAAAGCACGTAAAAACATAGAAGAAAAAATTGAAATTTTAATATTAAAATGGTGGCCAGAATAAAAATGTACATGTGTTAAATTATTTATGGGTTTCCTATAAATACTGAACTTACATTGGAAAGATTCTGTATGTATTAATACATCTAGGGAAGGGATGACATTATTATTTTCAATTTCAACAGTGAATTTTATGGGTGGCATTAAATTATGTAATTTAGACAATAAATCATTTACATCGATTCAACAGGTAAGACTACTAAGATGTCATCTACATATCTGAACCATTTTAAGGGGACAAGTGTGATAGATAGATAGACAGACAGAGTATTAAAAAAAAACTCAGTTGAAGATATTTACAAAGAAAAAAGTTATGGTGCACACACTAGATTTTCTATTCCAAAAGGAGTGATTTCAAATGCAATATCATGTGTAAATATACCAATACATTTCTTTTTTTTTACGTTAAAATACAAGCTCTCTCTCTCTCTCTCTCTCTCTCTCTCTCTCTCTCTCTCTCTCTCTCTCTCTCGTTAAGTCTATTTGTTCCTTAACATTCTTAAGAATACGCTTGTCACTGCTAAGCCTTAATTGTAAAAGAAGGCGCAAATGAAGAATTCCCGTCCTTCGGGGAAGGATGAGAGAGAGAGAGAGAGAGAGAGAGAGAGAGAGATATTTCAGCAAAATATGACCCCAAGAGACAAGACATTATTCAAATCTTTCAAAATCTTTTCTAATGTATTTTGAAAAATCGAAATATATATTATGAAAGACAGAAAATCAATGAAAAATCGAGAGAGGAGAGTATACGCGTAAGAACTGGATATGACCTTGCCACGTAACACTTCAAATATGGATTTCAGTTTGAAGAAAATATGGCCTTAACTGGCCTTGGCAGCAGCTGTTTTTGGGATGTGGTCCAGATCTTCTGCGAAATATGGAGAGAAGTCTAACGCAGGAATACTCATCTTGTAGCGGTCTCTTCACTGGTCAGGTTTAGGAT
>NC_061088.1:61516096-61571037 GCF_015104395.2 Macrobrachium nipponense
GGTCAGGTTTAGGATGTCTGATGATGAGCCGAAGAACCGATAAAGGAAAAGGAACTAAACGAGACAATTACGGCCTTGTGAGACACCATCCAGTTCCGGGCCCCACCCGGGGGTGGGAGGGTTGGGAGGCTGGCCGGGCCCCGCCTGAGGGGTCGGGAGGGTCGGAAGGCGGACCGGGCCCTGCTGGGAGGCAGGAGGCGGGCCAGTCCCCGCGAAGGGGTGGGGAGGCACGGAAGGGTCGAAGGCGGGCTGGGCCCCGCCGATGGTTGGGTCGTGAGGCGGGCTGGGCCCCCGGCCAATTGGTTGGGGGGTCGGGAGGGAGGCGGGCTGGGCCCTGCCGAGGGTAGGGGAGGTCGGGAGGTGGGCCGGGTCCCTACTGAGGGGTGGGAGGGTCGGGAGGCGGGGGCTGGGCCCGCGCCGAGGTGTGGGAGGCTTGGGAGGTGGGCTGGACCCCGCCGAGGGGTGGGAGGGTCAAGAGGCGGGCCAGGCACAGCCGAGGGGTAGGAGGGACAAGAGGCAGGCCGGGCCCTGCCGAGTGGTGGGAGAGTCGGGAGGCGGGCTGGAACCTGCCAAGGGGTGGGTCGGCCGGGAGGCAGGCCAGGCCCCGCCGAGGGGTGGGAGGGTCGGGAGGCAGGCTGGGCCCCACCAAGGGCTGGGAAGGTAGGGAGGCGGGCGGGACTGTTCGGAGGCGGGCCGGGCCACCACCGAGTGTTGGGAGTGTCGGAAGACAGGCCAGGCCCCGTGAAGGGGTGCGAGAGTCAGGCTGGGCCCCACCGATGAGTGGGTTGGTCGGGAGGCGGGCCTGCCCACGCCGAGGGGTGGGTCGGTTGGGAGGCAGGCCGGGGCCCGCCAAGGGGTGGGAGAGTCGGGAGGCAGGCTGGGCCTCGCCGAGGGGTAGGACTGTTGTGAGGTGGGCGGGGCCCTGCCCATGGGTAGGACTGTTGGGGGCTGGGCCTCGGGACCTTAGGGGTAGGACAGTTGGGAGGCCGAGGCCCTTAGGGGTAGGACAGTTGGGAGGGACCCGGCAGTTGGGAGGCAGGCCAGGCCCTGTAAAAGGGTGGGATGATTGGGAGGCATGCTGGGCCCCACCTATGGGTAGGATGGTTGAGAGGTGGGCAGGGCAATGCCCAGGGGTGGAATGGTCAGGAGGTGGGCAGGGCTGGTCCCTGACCAGGGGTAGGATGGTTGGGGGGCAGGCCAGGCATCATCTAGTGGTGGGACAGTTGGGAGGTGGGCTGGGCCCTGCCCAGGGGTGGGACGTTTTGGGGCCCTGCCCAGGGGTGGGTCGGTCGGGAAGCGGGCCAGGCCCCGCCAAGGGGTGGGAGGGTCGGTAGGTGAGCTGGGCCCTACCTAAGAGTTGGTCGGTTTGGAGGCGGGCTAGGCCCCGCCTAGGGGTGGATCGGTCGGGAGGAGGACCAGGCCCCGCCGGGGGGTAGGACTTTTGGGAAGGGGACTGTGCCCCGCCCAGGGGTGGGACAGTTGGGGGCTGGTCTGGCCCCGGGACCCTAGGAGTAGGAAGGTTGGGAGGCGGGCTGGGCACCGCCCTGAGGTGGGATGGTCAGGAAGTGGGCAGGGCCAGTCCCTGGCCAGGGGTAGAACTGTTGGGGTGCAGGCCAAGCCCCCTCTAGGGTTGGGACAGTTGGGAGGTGGACTGGGCTCCGCCTAGGGATGGGACGGTTGGGAAGCTGGTTGGCCTCCGCTGACGGGTGGGACGGTGGCCTGGTCCCTGGCCAGCAGGGTGGGATAGTGTGGGACAGTAGAGAGGCAGTTCAGGCCCCACCATGGGGTGGGATGAGGGGGAGGTGCATTGGGCCCAACCTACCCCAGTGAAGGGTGGGCTGGTAGGGAGGTTTGTTCGCCCCTCCTTGGGGTAGGATGATGGGGAGGTGATTTGGGCTCTGCTGAGGGATTGGATGGTATGGACGTGGGTTGGGGTCGTTTAGGGGTTTGATAGCTGGGCGGCGGGCCGGGCCCCACCGAAGGATCGGACGGTTAGGAGGCGGGTCGGTTGGATTATTATAATATATATGTATATATAATATATATATATATAAATATATATCTATATATATATATACTATATATTATATACATATATATATATAGATATAATATATATATATATAATACATATATATTTATAATATAATATATATTAATTATATAATATAATATATATATTATATATATATATATATATATATATTATATATATTACTTTCTTGATCACTAAAAATGAGATTACTCTATTTTAGAAATGTTGTTGGACCTCTAAAAAAGCATAAATAAAAACTGACGTAAAAAGACTTATTTTTCTTACTTAGCCGAAGGAACAAACTGGAAAAATATTTCTTTGATATCTCTTGAAAAGTAGGAATGCCAAATTTAACAAAATGTTTAGATATACCAACGAACCTGTCAGTATTCGTATAAAGTCTTTATCAAATCCTTTTAACAGACTCGAAGTTTGTTCAGAGTATCCTTAATGCTTTCCAGCACGAGTTGAATACCATAAAGCGAGATGCAGAATTATTCAAACAGGTGAACTTTAATATTTTTATCGCAATTTAACATTTATTATCTACGGCACAGCAGATATAATGAATTGATAAGCTCATCGTCCTTATTGTCCACGCAGAACTCCGAATAGTATTATTTAATAAATCTTTTCGGATTAACTGTCATTACTTGGTCTTTTCAGCGTTAACGATAAGATAATGTTCTTAAAAATATAGCGTATATGCGTCGATTTGTTTTTGAAGGGCTTTTACTGACGAACTAAGTTATGTCATCGGCAAATAAAATGGGATTAATTTTGATTTCACCTATAGTACTTACATCCTCCCTCTCGTTTTTCAAATACTTTCTGCTTAAATCCTTCATGAAAACTGCAAATAATATAGCAGACAGAATGCTAACTGGCCTATTGCCACATTATTTTTGGGATGGTGAGGAAAGGGAGTTTCCCATTTTACTCTAAACGTCTGGATAACATTCCAGTTTTTCAAGATTATTATTATATATATAAGTGATACTTTTCTCTGCCTGTTATATTAAAGTGGTACTTTTCCCTGCCTTAAAATATCAAACATCTTTCTATGGCACATACGATCGAATGTTTTGAGAGGTCCGTAAAAAAGAAAAACTGGTATTGCTTGAACGAAATAACTCTAAATGTGTTTTGATAAAGACAGCCATATCTATGCTATAAAAGGTTTTATAAGCAAATTGGTTATCCGTTGTTTCAAAATATTTCTCTGACATTTCTGTAAAATTATACTTTCGAATAGTTTTTATGTAATGGATGCTAAAGCTTTTGGTCTATAATTAGACATATTTGATAGATTTTTCTGATGGTCTTTCATTGGAGAACATATTTTGATATTTAAAATTTCTTGCTTGTAACTGTGAATATACAAAAGAGTATATTATATATATATATATATATATATATATATATATATATATATATATATAGTATATATATATATATATATATATATATATATATATACATACATAAATGAATGGATAGATATAATTTTCGAATATTCGATGCATCCCAGTCTAAATTTATAACGTTTGATCCTTTTACTGAGAGCTACTAGAAAAACAAAATAGTCCTATGATTACTGAACACAGTAAAGTAGGATGTAATGACTTGGAGAAACGAAAATATAGAAAAATGGATGTTCATAAAGAAAGGCGGGAAAGGTTCCATGGGACAGGTAAAAGAGGATGGTATCATAAAAAGATCTCAGGAAGAGGACGACTACAAAACTGAGAACCCCGGGAACCCAAGGAGACGGATATCAAGAATAAAGCCAAGGGTGCGTCGAGGGGAAAAGCAAGAGAGCTTTCTGAGTCTCCATTACCGTCACCATTATCACAGAATTGATGGCTGCGACTTGGCAGAAGTCATCAGAAAGCAAAAACTGGTGGGAAATGATGGGGCAAAGATGCCAATTTATGTTTCAATCCTTTGCGTAGATAAGGAACAGATATTTAGAAAGAATAGTTTAAATGCTTATAAAATTTGGTGTAAAAATAAACGCTCTTCGGAGTTGATTTTCTCACATTACCTCGGACAAAGTGCTGATTTCTTCGCTTAGGTTGTTTTGTAGTTTCTTTTGCATTCGCTTAAGTTGTTTTGTAGTTTCTTTTGCATTCGCTTGAGTATTCAGTGAGTTGTATATTCGCTTGGGAACTATTTATGTATGTGTGGACAGTCGGGTAAAACTGAATTTGCTCATTTTTATCAACTCTCCCGTAAATCGTCTCCCAGTGAATTAAAACTATACCTCTGCAACAAGCGAATGCGGAAACGTAATGTACCCATTACGCTTGACTTCAACTATTGTATAAAATCCCTACCGACATCACCATCTTTTCCTTAGCCAAAGCATAAGAAAAATAAAACATGCAAATAAATTTTACTTTCGTTTAACGAAAGTAAAATGTAAAAGCTCTCCTATAAGTTTTGTAAAAGAATCAGTTTTGCGTTGTCTTCACCGCTTTCCCTGAAAGTTATCATACAATACAGCATCTGAGAGTCTCTCTAACCAGTTGGCTTCGTTATCATATCATAAGGTCTCAGTAGTGTGAAGTTTTTTTGGCAACGAGGTTCTTGCTTAATTTTATTTTATGCTGATCCTATCGGAAATATTTTGATCATTCTCTTGCTCTTCCATTTTAATGTTTTTATTGAGAATATGCACAGCCTTTCTTCTTCTGCTCACAATGTTTTCCGAAACTTTTAAGAGAACTGTGATGCTTTTACATCACCAGAGTAATACATATTGCATGATTGACAAATTTTTCGTATTTTTCTAGTGGTATTTTCTTGTGAACACGTCGAAGAAGTTTCGGGAAGCTGTGAAATATAGGTCTTCGACAAATGTTAGCGAGGAAACCAAAATATCGCGAATGTCTCTTGAGATGTCAAAGGTGAAGATTTTGCTCGATTTCCGGAACCTGGGGCATCCTTAAACAGAAACGCTGGATTCCATAACTCCAGAAACTGAAAAAGGCCGTTCGTAGGAAAACACGTTAGTGGCATTTTATTGCAATTCCGTTACACCCTGGTAATGCACGACCCGGCACTCCTTTGGCAACATCACTGTTCGGGGCACTAATTGGACGGATAATGACGTCCCATCTGCGTCCCAGTTCCTATCTGGTGTCCTTGCGAAGAGTATTTGACATGGTTTGTTCAAAGGTGGCGCGAATTGATTAGTACTCGTGGATGCTATTTCGGTTAATACCGTTTTACAGTCAGAAAGTTTGTCCCACGTCTCACGATGACTTGACAGATATTACTTTCAGTATATCCATTTGTGTGTGTATAATGTGTGTAGTGTATATGTGTGTGTATTGTAGCCATGCATGTATTATATACTTAAGTAGAAATGCGTGTGTGTATTATCTGTAAGAAATTAAGCACGAAAATAAAATACCTGACTACAAACACAAGCAAACCTGAAGATCCCGCATGGAACTTTCCTGCCCGTGACTACGATTAAAGGAACAGGCCCGCCAGGATTGTTAGATTTAGTTCACTGGGCAATAAAGGCGTTGTTATCAAAGGGCTGCAAATGCCGCGGAATCCCGTTGGGAGTTTCAGTGTTTACTCGAAACTTTTTCATTCGGAAGTTGAGTGTTCCTCTTGGCCTGGAGAGTCGTACGTTATCAGTGTGACAAAGTAACTAGCTGATCTTGGGAGTGACCGAGGTTTGCTCTGGGTACCACTATATGATGGGGACTTTTCTAAGGACTTTTTGTCTCTTTATGTTTTGGTAAGAAATTAAAACCGCTGCTGAGGGGATTATATATTGACTACATTTTTTTCATATACGTTTTATTAAGATTATGAAAATTGATTTGAGTAATTTGCCCTCTTTTGACGTTTAAGCGGTTCCAAAATCAGTTTGGATAGAGGAAATTAATGGGAATTAACAGTTTTTTCTTACCCATTTACACTATTTCCCTTTCTTTAAGACCATCAGGGCATCTCTCATACGAAATCTAATAGGTGTGGATGTCAAAGTAGCGTTGAGGGTGATCAGCTTTCATGACGAACATGTTAAGTCCTTTGATCTCAGTTTCACAGAGTACTTAACATTCCTTTGAGCCGTGCAGTTTAACTAGCTTTCATAAATGACAGTTTGTGTTCTACTGGTTTTGTACTTCATAAAATCTTAATGATCTCACAACGAAGATCCCAGAGCTTAAGAAAAAATGAAAATCATATTTATTCGTCATATCGATTTTAACGTCGGAAACGTAGAGAAAAATCCTTGCAGACGTATCAGAAAAAGTCATTAAGAAGAAACGGCTTTTTTACCAAAAAGAATGAAAAGATTAAGTTTATGGCTCTCACTTATATTGTTGCGCGGATGTGACTTTCTTTGATGAAGAGCCTGTGCAAGATTTAAGAAATGCTTCAAAGCCTCAGAGCTTTTCGTAGAAAGGAAGGTATCTTGAATTAAATTTTTCGGACTACTTTTGTAAAGGTTTCAGAATGATTTTTATTTCCTACGTAACGTATCTGGTAGTCTCGTTACGAGGACGACATTTTTAAGGTTTGTATAACATCTTGTTCTTTTTCCAGGAAAGGGCTGAAGAATAATTTGAGGATAGTCTGTAAAGAGAGAGAGAGAGAGAGAGAGAGAGAGAGAGAGAGAGAGAGAGAGAGAGAGGGAAGTATAGATTTCAAAATGCATGAGGAATTCAAAGTATGGAATTTGAAATTAGCAGGAAGATACAGAGTAGGCTAATGTTAATGAACAGTTTTGGAAAACTTTATTTTACTACCAGATCTACACACGCTTATTCATGTTACTCAAGTTCACGTTAGCTAATCATGTTGCTGTGTGCAAAAGTCATTGAACTGTACAACAGGTAAATAACGACACCCACTCAGTGGAGGTGCTCTCTCTCTCTCTCTCTCTCTCTCTCTCTCTCTCTCTCTCTCTCTCTCTCTGCCGAGAAAAGTTTTGGGATGAATGGGAAAACTTGGTAAAATTTGGGTTCTCCAAAGAAGACAGATTGCGTTCTACATATGGTTTTCAATCTTAAGAGCTTTAGACTATAAATATGCGTCAGACTTTTCAACGGTAGTTTTTTTTTTTTTTTTTTTTTTCATATCATAAGGTAAAATGATAACAGTTCTTTGGAGACAGTTTTCTTTTTTTTTTCTTATCGACATTTGGTAAATATTAGCATTCCTTGACTTAAACATTTTATCTCCCACTAGAAGAGTTTTGATTCGATTATTATTTCTGAGTTTGTTTCCTCTTTGATGCATTGCTTTTCTCAGGTGAAGGCGTCTGGCCTGTTTCCTCTGAGAAACATCAGTGACAGAAACCTGTGAGCTGTAATAGGATCACTTTAGTTGGCAAAGAACCACTGTTAAATCAAGTTTATTGTTGATAAGGGAAAAATGTGTCTGTAAGCCAAAGTCAAACTGAATGAAATAAAAACAACAATAGAAATAATATGTATTATTATTTTACTTTCTTTTAAATCCTTGCAAAAAGTGTCATGATCACACCAGAAGAATAGTATAAGGCACAGAGGGATGTTACGCAGTAAAGTCATTGTACCAGAAATTGACAGATATTGAAAAGTAGACTCCTGCATCTTTGGAACAATGAACAGAACAATAGCCAATGAACAACAAAGGTTTGAACGGCTCTGGTGAAAGGGATTTCCAGCCATGAGCACAGGTTTGGTCACATAGGAAAAGGGAACAGGCCACGGTATCGCATACGAAGTACACATTGTTGTGTGTGTGTGTGATTTCCAATGGTTTTGATTAATTGTTATAGATTTAGAGAATTAAATTTGATTATATATATATATATATATATATATATATATATATATATATATATATATATATATATATTTGTGTGCGTGTGCGAGATTATAAGTAATCCCTCGATTATCGGGATCTTTATTATTAAACATTCAGCATTACCTGACAGCACCATACCGGGGACCAAAGATATATATAAATTTAAGAAAATTTGAAGAATCACTTTGATGGTTGGCAATGCTGCACTGCCTTAGGAAATGTTGGTATCACTGGTTACATTTATGAAGCAACTGAGAAAGGAGTGGTGGGGGGAGGGGTGGGTAGGCCTTTAGGCCTTTCCTAGGTCCTTGGGGATGGGAGAAGACAGTAGTAAACACTGTTTACAAGAGCACACATAGAGAAAGGGTTGTTTTGGGAGGTGGATGGGGCAGGGAAGGTATTTCCCTGCCTGGGAGGGGATGGGAATTGGGGTGTTGGATGGGTGGAGAGGGGTAGGCAGGCCTTTGACTTCATTAGAACTTTTTTTTGTTTCTTACGTTTATGCTTTTTTCCACGTTTTATGAAATAATTCGTACAATACTGCACTGTAACTTATAGTGAAATACATGAAGCACAAAGTAAAGAAAAAAATAAAAATACGGTACAGAGAGAGAGTGAACCACTGAGGTACTGCATACACTTTTTCTCTTTATTTCATTTTTTATTTTATGCTACACTATTCTCATTTTTATTTTCACAGCATATGGTATGTAAAAACAAATTTACTACCCAAAAGAGATAGAGATAAAAGCATTTGATATTCCTGCCTTTTGGTTTGTGGCATCAAGACCAGACATATACGTATAGCACACTGCGTTGCCAATATCTACTAATTGGCATTTTAAATATTTTTGATTAGAGAGGAAATATCAAAACTGATAGAATATTTTCTTGTTTGCTTTTATATGTGTGCAATGAAATATTGTATAGTGAGAATCAAGTAAACCACGAAAAAGGGCAACATGTGATATTGTGCTAAGAAACTCGCATGTGCATACACTCAAAGAGAAAGATGTTTGTAGAGAAATTGTTATTGGCTTAAATGACACGCATGGCGTCCCTTAACATGTCATGAAACGTCACTTTGTTTATCACTTTTATTGGCTAATACGGATGTCATCAATTTAATAGCGTACAGTAGACAGTGTAGGGGTGGACAACCACGTGTGTTTATTTCGAGGTTTCTCGCTATTGGGGGAAATGTATACGTCATTGTGATTTATTTGTTTTTATTGGATGATAGGCATAGGTTACAACCGGAAAGTATCAATGCACTTGGTAACAGAGTCTTTTCCTACAGTTGTGCATGATCAGTTGCATGTTTCATTGCATTGCTTGTAGCATTGCACCCTCTACTGGTGTTGTGTAATGTATCGTATATTTTTTTGCATGGCCCCACCACGTCCTAGGAGGGCGAGGAAGGTGTTGACCCTTAAACAGAAACTAGAAATCGTTGGGAGAATTGATGTACGTTGGTCTAGGTCATATATCATGGAGGAGTATGGTATTGCACAGTCAATCTTGCCTGATTTCAGGACTTCCCAGGACATGAGAAGAAGACATCCAAGAGTCAGGCCCACAAGGTTGTGGAAAAAGACCGACATGAGAACATTTAGCAGTCAACCTTGACCTGGTTTCGTCGGCAAATGGCGGCTGGCAAGCATGATCGTGGCGCTTAGCTGATGGCTGCAGCTATGAAGTTCGCAGGCCTGCATGAGGTTGCAGACTTTAAGGCATCCGAAGATTGGCTGCTCTGACTAATGAGAACACTCATAGCAAAGCTCTGAATGCTTCCGAAGTGGAAACGGAGGAATTTCAGCTTACAAAAATGACATTTGTTGATGTGCCAGGTTCGGCCATTGAAGATTCTGATGTCTATTTGTTATCGCACTTTCTCGTGATCTTTAAATGGTAAAATATAGTCCACAGTAGTCTATATGTAGTATATTGCTAAAAACAGGTAGCTTTCGCCAACTTGATTAGTTGGCCTCTTCAGCCTGAATTGAGGCCAACTGATCAAGGTGGCGAAAGTTACCTGTAATTAGCAATATACTACATATACACTACTATGGACTTTATTTTACCATTCTGATGTCTATTTGCCGCCTCTTAATGACCAGGACCCTCTAGATATCAAGGAGGTAGGAAGCACGGGAGGTACAGGACCTTGATGATGCAGTGGTGGTGGAGGAGGAGGAGGAATTTAAACCTCCTCGCAAGTTTTTAAAAGTCTGGCCTTCTATGCCGGTTCATGATCGCACACAGGTAAATGAGAAAGAAAAGGTTGTTTTATTACAATATTTATGTTAGGGAAAAGAGTGATACTCATTATCCATTAGTGTAACCTACTAGTATATTGCATGTTGGGAATGAGAGAAAAGGAGTTTGGTTTTTTATTTTAAAGATTATTTATAATGTTGAGTTCGTTACAAATATTGGAAAATAAGGTGGATAATTGCTTTTCGCTTCAAGTTTTCATTTTTAAGTGTGACGGGTGTTGTTCAATAGCATATTGACTGTTTATTGTTATGTGATATTGACAAAGTAACGGGAAGAAGGGACAGATTGCATTTGAACGTCGATAGTTTTTGTCTTTTGCCCTTATCCGGATTTTGCCCCCTATCTGGTAGGTCCTTGGCTCTGCTAATCTGGATAATCGAGATGTTATTGTATATGAACTTGTATATACTTGTATATGTTTAGTTGTTTTCCTTAATGGGACAAAGGCTTAAAAATAAAGTAAAATAAAATTAGTAAAAAATAAAAAATAAAAAATAAAAAACATGTCACTGCCACCTTCATGCATTAAATAAACGATCGTGGGCGTGAGCCTCTTATTTAGGAAACTTTCATAAGGTCATTGGCCATCCCCCGTACGACACACACTGTGATAGTTACATCTGTCTTCCCGTTCTTGTACTCATGTGTGCTTCCTGGATACTAAGGCCCATATTTTCCAATTCCTCTCATTTGTCATTCTAACCCTTGATGTTATAGGCAGTCGTCCTCCATTCTTTACCCATGACCAAACTTACTTTAAATACATTTGTCCATCGTATTACCCTCATTAACCATTTTACTTCTACTTTATCCACGTTTTTCACATTTTCACTTCTCTCTCACCATATATTCTCTGCAAATAGTGCTGCTCAACAGCTTCAGTTTCTTTTTTTTCACATTTGATATATCCACAAAGAAGATTTCGCTCATCTTTCAATTTTTATATATTCCCCACATTGACTTTGTCTCGTCCCACCATCACCCGATCTGTTCAGCATCATGCTCTAATTATGCTCTGGAGAAAGAACGGAATAAGAAAAGTTTGCTAGATTATGTGTTAGGACAGATTAGATGAAATATTAAGTTGATAGATATAATGTGGAAAAGGAGTGGTAGGATTTGTAGTTTTATTTAGGCATTCATTTTTTTCAAATATTTTCTGTTTATTTGTATATTTATTATTATATCCTATAATATTTTCTGTAACCATTTTCCCTCTCGTTGTCATAGAATGTCGTACAAATATTTATTACATCCCTGATTGCTATTATCCTTTTATGATTTTTACAAAGTGTTAATTACATATGTAGAATATATTTAATAATAATTACTCTCTCTCTCTCTCTCTCTCTCTCTCTCTCTCTCTCTCTCTCTCTCTCTCTCTCTCTCGTGCTTTCTGTTACTCACGTCGGTTGATAAGCCATAAAACTCCCTCGTTATGTGGCGTCCATGACGAAAATTGATATAGTGGGTGAAGCAAGAAAGGAATCCCCTGTTTAGCTACCCTTTATTTGAGATGATCCTTCTGGGAAATATATCCAGAGTGTTTCCTTTGATTACTTTGTTACGTTTGTGGTTTTAAAGTAGTATTGGCAGTAAAGGTAATTAATTGAGAAATAGAATCTTTGCGCATGACAAAATCCAGGGCAATTATGAAGTCTTTGTGCTTGAAACAGTGTAAGTTGTGGCACAATAAATTATTTTAACATCTATAGTACTTAAGGGCTTGTATATTATATACTTACATTTTACAAATGAAACCAGAGAATGCTATGTTAAAAAAGTCAAAGGTATTTGTTTTGTCTCATAGTCTATGAGACAAAACAAAGTCTAAGCGTTTTGACTATATATCGCCATTCTTCTTTTTCATGAAGACACCGAATATTGGAGAGCATTCAAAGTTCTCTTGTTCTTAGTCAGGGGAAACATTTATATTTTTACATAGTTCTCAAAATTTTTTTTCTGGAACAATTTTTCCCTTAGTTTACATCCAAGATTACCTTCATTGCTCCATTTCATACCTTGCCGTTTTCTTCTGTAATTTTCTTAAAAGAGATTGAATGTGTACTTGTTACATACTTCCCTTTTATGGAAGTCATATGAAATGGAACGGCCATTCGAGTGATGGAACCTTTAGACAAGCGTACAGAAACATTTCGCGGATAGACTTCGTTCTGAAGTCAATAAACCAGTCATTCATATAGTAGATCAGAATTCTACTTAGGGGTTATAGAAACAATAATTTTGTCCTCACATTGTACCTCAGTTACATCTGATGACCATTTTGTTTTCTGGTTTACCGCAAAGCTACCTCGGATGGTATAGAATTCTTTTAATTTAAAGTTGAAAAAGAAGCGATAACTAATCTGTAATGTTAGGTGATCGTAAGCCTGTGGTTAATAAGATAAATGCGTCATAACCAAAGCCTTCTCTTATGGGTGGCTGAGATATAATTTTGTCCTTAGATCTTGTAATTGTCATATTCCAACATGTTAAAACTTCACTAGGAAAAAATCCCCCGACACCAATTCATCGTTCCGGTAGGGGGTTAGTGCTGTCAGTGGACCTCATACGATGCACTGTAGGCATTACTTAATGTTCTTTGCAGCGTGCCTTCGTCCCATAGCGTTTAGTTCATATTTTTCGTATTCACAATCATAGTAATTGGTTCGTATATGAATTATAAGCTGTTTCTTTTATTTTATAGCAAGTGGAACTTTAAGTATATATTAGTTTAACCAACTACTCAGCTAATTAACAGCTCTCCTAGGGCTGGCCCGAAGGATTAGGTTTTTATTTACATGGTGAATTATAAGCTGTTTTTTTTATTTTACAGCACATGAAACCTTAAGTCAAGTTTATTAGTTTACCCAGACCACTGAGCTGATTAACAGCTCTGCTAGGGCTAGACCGACGGATTAGATTTTTATTTACATGGCTACGAATGAATTGGTTACTTAGCACCAGGACCTACAGCATATTGTGGGATCTGAACCAGATTATATCGAGAAATGAATTTCTAATCGCCAGCAATAGCTTCCTGTGGTTGTGCATTGGCGGCAGCGGGGAGCGAACTCGCCTACCAGATTGATTGGCGAGTATGCAACCCATTAGTCAAAATATGAAACCTTTATATACATATATATATATATATATATATATATATATATATATATATATATATATATGTATGTAGTATATATATATATATATATATACATACTATATATATATATATTTCATATATATATAGATAGATAGATCTAAGTATACACACATATATAATATATATATATATATACATATAAACGTAATGTTGAATTCGTTTTACCTCTGGAGCAACTTGCACCCAAATAATTATAATCGGACCGAATTCAAGAGGAATGTGTACAGTAGAGTCGAAATAAGTTCTTAACTCTGTTGATAGCAGGGTAGATATGTCAACTGTCTATCACTGGATCTAAACAACAATGCACAGATTTGAATCTTGTCCTAGATACATGTACACTTCCAAGATAATTCTCTGGGTATAAGTTATTCCCAGGGTAAAGCGAATTCGATATCAAGTGATATTTTGTACGTAATACCTGCTTGTATAAAAAGTCGTTTTTATGTACAAGAGACTAAATGCCAAAATTATATAAATTATATATATATTATGATATATATATATATATATATATATATCTAATATATATATATATATATATATATATGAATAATTATCACATCGAACCGTGATCCATTTATATATCAATTTAGATATTAAAGGACATTTGTAGCTTGAATTGATATATATATATATATATATATATATATATATATATATATATAATATATATATATATATATATTCGCAATGTCTGTGTATTTCTGTGCGCGTGTGTGAAAGAGAATGTAGATGTCCAGGTAATTTGCTAGAACACTCGTCAATTTTATCGCTGGAATTATGGGGTTAGAGAACAGAAAACGTTCTTTCCTTTCCGTAAATGAAAAATGTTACTTTTAATGCGGAATATTGATCATATACAAACTAAATCTGCATAGAAAACCAATAGTCTATTAAATTTTTTTTATAGTAATAGCTTATTACAAAAATATGATACTTACCATGTTAAGACTCCTGCGACGTATGTCAAAAGTATCATGTTCTGTCGTGAATTTCGGCCTAATGTTTCCGTGAGCATTCTTCCAGATTGTAAAAGTTTTGTAAGCAATCTATGCCTTCTACGTCATATACTCAATCATGGCCCCACAGTCTTTGATTGGATTAGTTTGTATGGTAGTCTAACAGCCTGATTTCATAGTTTTATTATTATTTTTTTTTTTTGCAATGTTAATTATTATGTAAAATCGACATGTGAAGGCAGTTAGGGAATATCGAAGTATCTGCCCATATTTTTCAAAGATTAAATGAATCTCTGGACATGTATGTGTTGCGAATAGATATTTAGTTGATTTCCCTTTCTGTGTCCAAAGCCAAGTTATGTAATAGTTGATAGTTTAGCATCAATATTTCATGTTTAGTTTTCAAATGTTCTTGAAATTCTAACAGCCGCAGAAAAAAAAATAATTTCTAGCTTTCATTATTTTTCCCCGGGAGATTCTGAAGTGTATTTATTAAAGAAGTTTTATCATGATTTCATTTATGAAATCTCCATGCTATTCCATAAATCGTCATTGGAGCATTTTTCTGCTAAGTATGTGAACTTTCCAAAATTAATTCTTCCTTCAAGAATTTGACTCTGTGGAGGGTCCTTATCGGGAAGGGGTTAAACTATTCGGAATTTCCAGTCATTGAAGCGTTGAATTGGACGGTATTGCTATGCGAAGACTTCCAAGAATGAATTGTTAATCGCCTCATTATCAGGGTTTTTTTTCGCCATTTACTGTCTTTACATATTTTTTTTCTCGTAATGTCTTAATTAGCAAGCGTAGTGTAAATACAGGAGTTTGTTTGATTGAAAGTCAATGAAGAGTTTGTATCCGTTCCTGGTTGTTATGACTCGGAGTCTGGTTAGGTGATGACGGATTTTCTGTACGATGTTTTTTTAATTTTTTACTTTAATTTCATAATAATGATTTGCTATTTCATAATAATGATTTGCTGCCATGAGAATAAATTTATTTCTTCTTTTTCTAAGTGATACGGATTTTGGCTGTGTACTTTAGGTTTCCTTTTCATACTAGTGAATTAGAACGGTATGCGATTATTTTAATGTTGAAGTGCCGTTCTTCAACGCCTCGTAATGCAATTAAGAACATACTGGCAGTTCGGTTCTTCGTAATTGAATTATTCCCAGATATCTCAAGCGTTGCTCGTGGAAGGGGCGACCTTTAGGGGTAGTTGTTTATTCTTTCTTTGGCTACAGCGGTACCTTCGTTCTCTTTCGTCAGTTTTTTAATTACTGGGAAAATTTTATATTTGCTAATCACGTTTCTTTGCTTTTGCATTGTGTTGTTTTTATTATGCAAAAGTTTAAATCGTGTTATAGTATATCATATTTATAACTTCCTGATTCTTATCTTTTATTCTTTCTTTTTATCTTTTATTCTCTCTTCATCCTGAGCATTGAATAAGAACATTGATGATATTTATATACTCCCGTGACACCTAGCGAAGGTAATCAGATTTGACGAAGAGGCAAATTTTCCTCGGATACCTGACAGTCAATTGTTTTTTTTAAGCTTGCTGAAATAAATAATTATCTGTAAGTGGTATATTTCATTTATCTGTAAATGGTAACTTTAATGCGTTTATTACCATCAAAGTAAAATAATTTTAGTATGAAATTAGTCTTCCTAATATAGCTTTCGATGTTATTCTTATATGAATATGAAGAAATTGCACCATCACTGAAAAACCCATTGGTTGGTATATTTTCTCTTTTTCCAGTAAAGTCTAATTTAAGGGAAAATACTCAAGACGATGTAAATCATGACTTGTTTCCATAGTGAATGGCTTTTATTTATTTATTTATATTTTGGTCACAGTAATGAGTGAGTGTTCTGTGCATATAAAACCGCATTTTAGAAACATCGTCAGACCATTTTATTATTACATGAGGCGGAGGATTAAGTATTCATTCATGGAGTTCATTGTGTTTTTGTCCCATTTACAAAGCTTCCAGTCTTAAATTTTTTGTATGTAATGTATTATGTACACATGTTTGTCCATACACAGTTAATTATTATTTTTATCTTTATAGCATGTTTGTGTTTATGTTTCCTGATAATGCCGTTGAACAAGTACTGGATGCCTTGTCCGTGCGCGGAGATTTTTTTTCTTTATTTTATTATCTTATTATTGGGGAGCGTCTCACAAGACTTTAGGTATAGAGGAACTTTCTTTTTAATCATATGTTGGTATTATGATGTCTTTATTCCTGAATATTTTGTGTCTTACACTTCTCAGAAAAGAGAAATGACTGTGTGACACTGGTTAATCCATTTTATTTTTTCTATCGTTGGCTTATATTTTCTCGTAGTCTGATTAGGGTAAGGGCACACATGTAGAAGTTAGCTTTGTTCTTGATACTGTGGATTAAACTAGAAGTTTCTAAGTTTTAAAGTCATTATACTCGTAGATTTTGAAAATTCTTAGGAAAAGGCTTCGAGAATACGTGAAGAATAGATAGTTTTCATAGATCTAAACCAGAAACGTCCAGTATTAAAAAGATAGTTACAGCTGCTCTGAATATTTGTGAACTATAGTAATTAATGTTATTTTTCCCTGCTTATTGGTTGGATTTGATGTGATTTTATCATAGAATCAATTATGATCGTTGATTACGAAAACTGGTTATGTTTTGTGCAAGTGATTAAATGAGACGAAGTTTTAAAGAACTTTAGTCAAGTATTTAAAAGTTGTCATACTCGCTTTGTTAATTTTCATTTGTTATGTAACCGTAGTATGAATTCATGTTTTGTATCCTTGTTGGGCTAATTTCCTTTTAACTTATGATGATTTTACAATAAGTAAGGATCTGTGAAAGCTTTATTGGTATCCAAATTCTTTCACAAGAGTTTAAGTAGCCACGCGAGAAATCCATAATGAAGTAGTTAATGAATAAAAAGTTGTCAGTTGACTATGAATATAGATAGATACAGAAAGCTAAATGTAGCTAAACAAGCTCTCCCATGAAACCCACGCGCCTTTATTCATACGTATTGTTTTGAAAGTGTGGGTAAGGTAGAGCAGAATAAAGGAATGGAAAAGTGGATACGAAAACCTGTGGACGTTTCCATTTCACCGCCGTCAATCCGAAGTCTTTTCCTTGAGTTTCAACCTCTCTATAGGTTTATTACTGTGAATTGAGAGATATGTCTTGCTGTTTCATATCGTTGTAGCTCTCGTGTTTAAATGGTAATATTTTTCCGGAATTATTATTCGTAGTCAACTGTGCGGCCACATTGTTTCATATCTTTTTGTTAGAAGGTATAACAAGTAAAAACATCATTGACTATATTCTACGAAATAATGTCCTTCTAATTCCTTCTGATTCCTTCTGACATCGGACATCAATATGTTACCGATGCCCTTTGATCAGCATTCTTTATATACCTAGCGAGCTGCTTACTAGGATATTTTTAGTCTTTTCTGATTCATATTTTCCTTTAGTGATTTTTCGAGGGCGTATTATTATGGTCGTAGTAACGACAGTCAATCGTTTCCATGATACTTTGAGAGAAATTCATTAAAGATCTTAGGCAAAGAGGTTCTTTTTCACCGTTGTCCTTGTGTGTGTGTGTGTGTGTGTGTGTGTGTGTGTGCGTGCGCGCGTTCGTTTGCAGGATATTTCCCAAATATTTGACGAACGTTGGTAAAAATATTAATTGGATGACCCATATAACCCTGTTTTGTGGACAGTATAAAAATTTGACAATTTGTCGCCATGACAACCGTGCCCATTTCAAGTGTTTCAACATTGAAGCAAATGGGAGAGTGTTAATCTTGGCCAAGTCCTTCCTTGTCTCGTAATTCAATTCCCTAACAAAATCTAGCGGAGTTGAATGCTGCAATGTGTCTGGTCTCATTATCTGGCTACATAAATTTGAAAAGCCTCCAGGGGCGTTGGTCTTGTCTATAAAAACCACTTCTGATTGATAATAACATGAGCTCACCGGAGTTAGTGTCGGCGTAGATTTTCTCTGTTAAGGGTCTTGTTCTTTCTGTAGGCGTTTTGTATTTGTTAGAATGGAATTGACTTGACATTTGCTAGCTTTAGTAACTCGTGGGTTTAATTCAAGGAATGATCTGTGAGTAAATCAAGGCAGAATTTGATAGCCGTTGTGTGTGTGTGTGTGTTTGTTGTCACAGGTTTACAAATACATTAATCGATATTGCATAGCTCATTGTTTAGGTGTTGCTATTGATAATTGGATTTGTATTACTTTTAATACCTGCCGATGTTGTACCTCTTTGTTTACCGATTCTTTATCTTTAGTGGCTATAGATAGCAGAAGTGACGAACGTTACGTAGAATATTATGGATTCTGAAACTAAATAAAAATGAACGAACCTTTTTTCATCGTTATCATATAAATGCAAAATTTCGTCTGGAAAGGAAAAGTGCTCTACATTTCTCCTTAAGCTGTTTTTTCCTTTATAAAAGTTTCTACGTGAGAATTTACCAGTCACTTTCATCTACTCTTGGTCTTTCCAAAGGAGTCTGAAGAATTTCTAGTTCTCTTCCGACTGATTCCAATCACCCTGTAGAGTGAAGTGGAAAAGGTCACACGACTGAGTCTGAGATAAAAGGATTCTGTGGAAGATCCTCAACCTAGTTTGGTGTTGGTTTTTGGTCTGTCTCGAGTTCTTTCTTTATCGCAGTGCTTTGTTCACAGTTTATGAGAGCTTTCTTTTTTTGTTATGTTTAAGATTTACTTTAATGGGGAAGTCACCGCTGGCATTATTTAAATCACACCTGATCCACTGTTGGAGTGTTCTGCAGAATAATGGCATTTTGAAACAAAATGCGATGATTTGGGACTACGGAGGCACTGTTGATACCGTCTGTTTTGACGAAACTGTTCAACATGCTAATTCTTAGTAGGATGTAGAAAGAAAATCATATAAAGCTTAGAGGTAGAACAAGCTTGTTTTAGAACAGGCAGAAGGTTGAGAGATCAAATATTGGAGTCAAGATATATTTACAGCAATGCATGTGTTTAAAAAGAAAAATAAACTCTCTGATGGCTTTTAACAAGCTTCCACAGAGCATGTCATGGAATTCCGGCCTGGCGTCACTATGGTACTCCCGTCAGATTATGTGCAACTAACTGACAGTTTCCGAGAACGAAGTAGGGGGTAGTGCTGTCAGTGGACCTCCTGTGATACACTGTGGGTATGACTTAAGGTTCTTTGCTTGGCCCTTCGGCCCCTAGCTGGCAACTCCTTTCATTCCTTGTACTGTAGCTCCGACCATACTCCATTTCTTCCATCTTACTTTCAACCCCCTCCTAATAATTGTTTCATAATGCAACTGCGAGGTTTTCCTCCTGTTCCACCTTTAAAACCTTTCATTTGCAATTGCCCTTTCAGTGCTGTATGACTTCATATGTCCCAGTAC
Source organism: Macrobrachium nipponense (assembly GCF_015104395.2). Classification (NCBI taxonomy): domain Eukaryota; kingdom Metazoa; phylum Arthropoda; class Malacostraca; order Decapoda; family Palaemonidae; genus Macrobrachium; species Macrobrachium nipponense. The sequence goes on from NC_061088.1 coordinate 61,535,807, forward strand.
TTTTCCTTTGGCTCAGATTTTATATTCTTTATTCCAGGAACGAAGTATGTGCAGAGTTAACGTTGATGGAGCCATGTTAATTGAAATTCGCAATGAATAGTAGGGTGCTACAAAGGAATGTTATTTCACGTTTTCGGTTTGCCTGTGTGATGGAGTCTATTTGGGAAAAGGTGGTTGGGAACGGAACTGGAGTTAGAATGGAGGAACAACATGTGGAGAAGTGGGAGTCAAGGAAAATCAAGAACAAAAATTTTGATAACTGAGTAGGCACAAAGGGATGAATTAACATTAGATGGAGAAGGTTAACGAGGCAGAGGTTTTAAGTATTTTAGTTATAATGTCCAGTAATGTCTCACGAGTTATACTTAAGTGAAAGACATCTTCTCTTCCTAATCACTGTTTTTAATGAGCTTCTCCAGCTGTTTCGGTTTTGAACGTTTTATTTTTGTCTTAGCTTCGGTAGATGATTTACGCAATGATACCTTTCCTGACTGCCACCTTCCCTGTTTATCCGGACTTATGACTAACAGAGTGTAGCTGAAAATATGTATAGGATTTGAAAAGAATACTCGAAGATGAGAGAGAGAGAGAGAGAGAGAGAGAGAGAGAGAGAGAGAGAGAGAGAGAGAGAGAGAGAGAGAGAGAGAATTTTATTACTGGGCAATTATGCAATGGTGTGGAAGTAGTTTGGTTGTGTAAGGGAGGCGAATGTTTTCAGCCAAAAGATTGATTGATTGATTGTGTATTATATCTGGCGTCACAACATCTGGGTAATTAACACCGAAATAAATTAAATAGAAAAAATTAAATTTTTAATAAATTTCATATAAAAATATCAATAAATATATTATAAAAATTTTCTTCATATATATAAGTTCTTACATAGACATTCTATGTATAATTTAAATTTGGTTGAGGAGGCCCGCCTCCCTCATATAGATATATAACTGTTCTATATTACAATCCTTTCCAAGAATTGTAGCTAGGATAAAATTACCTACTCTTTCACGACCCCAAGACAGGAACCTATGTCTCAAATTCAAGAATCTGGGACATTCAATCAACAAATGTTTCACAGTCTAGGGCACAGTACAGTTTTCGCAAAACGGAGGATTTTCACGAGACATCAAGAACCCATGGGTGAGTCTTGTATGTCCAATCCTCAATCTGCACAACATCGTTTCTTGTCTTCTTGGCATATTCGGATATGACCAAGGAGACACTGATAACGTGATACTACGCATTTTATGATTAGTTAAAATATCCTCCCACTGGGACTGCCAACATTTTTTAACTCTCTGACCTACTAGAGGATACAAATCCCGATATGGTAGTAGGCATCTTGTGGGTTCTGGGGAGCTGACCGCAGACTTTGCAAGTTGGTCAGCTTTCTCATTCCCAGCCACCCCAACATGGGAAGGCACCCAACAGAACTTTATTTCTTTCCCTCTTCTTTTTAGGGTTAAAAGATTCCAGTGACTGAAGAACACTTCTTGAGTCACAATATATAATAAAATTATTTTCATTCTGAATTAAAACTTCTTTTAAAGCCTTTAAAATTCCATATAATTCTGCTGTAAAAATCGATGCAACAGATGATAACCTGCCACTTCTCTCTACATCAGGGAAGGCTACACCAAAGCCGACGCCAGCATCTGACTTTGAGCCATCCGTAAAAACTGCAATGGAGTCATCATGTTGCACGGAATGTTCTAAAAGTATTGACCGCATGGCCTCACTGGACAATTCTGTCTTGGCAAAATTAAAATATCTACAAAATTTTACCTCTGGAAAATTCCAAGGGGGACTAACTGAAAATTTTGCTGGTAAAATCTCGATTCTTGGCATATTTAATTCACGGACAATAACATTTACTCTAAAAGCAAATGGATGAGGTTGCTTGGGGTGATTTTCATAAAATTGCCAATGCCTTTCATTTTTCATACAAATGCTGGTTAAAGACTTAGGTAGCCTCTGGAATCTATACCAGCTCCGAACCAGCAGACGCTTGTAATGAAGATCCAGTGGCACCTCATCAGCATTTACAAGCATGCTCTCGGTGGGAGATGATTTAAATGCTCCTGTACATAATCGTATTCCTTCATGATGAATTAAGTTGGGCATTTTAAGGCTATTTGGCTTTGCAGAAGTGTGCACCTCACACCCATAACTTAATTTTGAAAAGACCAAGGCTTTATATAATCTCAACATCTGAGTTCGGTCTGCACCCCACGAAGTTTGAGACATGACTTTCAGCAAATTCATTGCTTTCAAGCATTTTGCCTTAATATATTTCAGATGTGGAATCCAAGTCAGCTTGCTATCAAAAATCAAACCAAGAAACCTTGTTTCAACAACACATGGAATTCTCTGCCTATGAATGAATAGATCTGGATCGGGGTGGAATCCCCTTATACGACAAAAGTGCATAGTTATCGTTTTACTGGCAGAAAATCTAAAACCATTAACCTCAGCCCATTTTACCATATTATCAATGCAGAGCCAAAAGAAGTCATTCTAATTCATAAAGAGCAATGTTCTGTACAGTAATCTGAAAATACTCTCAAACCACCGATTGTCTTTCGCTTCTTTTAGAACCTCTAAATATCATGAAACTGAAATTGTATGCGAAAGTAGGGCTATACATTAGCAAAGTCTCTGGAGTCATGCATACATGAATCGTGACATTACTTTGAACCTATAATTGAGTTTTATCTAAAGATAAAGCTTTTGATGGACGGATAGTGAGAAATTATACCATTCAGCTATTACCAAAATTCCAAATTTAGACGAGATTACTACAAAAAGGAAATAGAAAAGACCGATGTTTCCCTTCGCACATATTTAAGGAGCACCAGAAGAGTTGGAAGAGCCAGACCCTCTTCAGTGAGATGATTGGAGATTTGTCAAAGGGAAAGCACAGGAAAGACGAGTCTCTTCCTCAATCTTCAGTTTTGTTTTTTCTGTTTTTACCGGTCATTTCATGATATCTTTAATATTTGAATTTCCTTCTTGCGCAAATACATAGACGAAATTGCATGCGTCTTATACCTTTTACTGATTGACCCTTTCTTTAATGATCATATTCCTTTTAATCTACAACACTGCTAATTTTTTCCGCTAAAAAGGCCCCAACCGTTTTTAAAATGCCCTTTATTCCCTCGTTTTACTATTACAATTTCCTAACACTAATGGGAACGTTCTCAGCTTGATAACTTGCTCTTCCCTTTCAATGAGAAATAATTAACTTATGAATTATTTATTAAGGGATTTGATTTCTACATGTCTTTTTCTTCCGAGAAGTGCAAATTTGATATGGTTTTAAAAGTCTGTAATTAAGCTGTGTTTTTGACGTTGCAGTTCTCGCTTATTTCTAAAGACTCAACTTGTTTACGGAAGCGTTCAGGTTCTAATAGAAAAGGAAAAAAAAAGAAGTCTTTAGGAAAGTATAATTTCATTGCTGCCTCATATTTTGTCAAGATCACTTCTGAGATAGCTGAGTTTCGGCAATTTTATATATATATATATATATATATATATATATATATATATATATATATATATATATATATATATATACTGGAAGATTGGGGCATCTAGAACGCCGTAGATTCAGTAGGAATAAAACAGCAAACAGCCATCGTAGCATTTTAGATTTATTGGCCAAATTTTCGAGACTACATGTCTCATCATCAGGGCTGTAAAATACAAAGAATAAAAATTAAAAACGACTCAGTTTAAAACAATCACAAAGTCTAAAAACAAGAAACTTGAATTTAAAACAAACAAAAATAAGCTAAAACATTATTAAAAACATTGAAAACCTAATACTGAGAAAAAAAATTTAAAATTATATATATAAAAAGTTATGGTGTTAAAATGTATTGTACCTTACTCTATCTGAGCCAAGAACTGAGTGACATTCTCAGTTTTTCAGGAGGACGACGTCAACTTAGGCGATATATAAGACCGTGGAAGAGTTCTGACTGTTTAGGGAAGGAACAAGCTGTTTAATAGTTAATGATTCCAGGATGGAGAGAGAGTGGTCATTGGGTGCTTGGGCGATAACATTAAAGTCTTCATAAGTGAATGATGTCTTGCATTTCTTACAGTGGTCTCTTATATTAGAAAATTCTTTAGTTTTTAATCGACATCCAGTTCGATGACTAACTCCAAGATGAGAATCAGCTCTGACTTTGAGCAATCTCTTAGTGGCTCCGATATATTTCCCAACTTTACATTTTGGGCAAGTGAAACAATAAACCACTAGAGATCGCATCAAGGCAGGAAGCCTATCCTTATGGTGAAATAATGACCCAATTGTCTTAGGATTTTTTGAACATAATCTGATGTCTATAGCTGGAAATGTACTGCGAATTGAGTCTTGTAGTGTTTGTTTGAATTTCTTCGAATGTACAAAAGGAATGGAGGCATACATGAGCATAACATGCTCATGTATGAGGATAACATGCCTACATGTTATCCTCTACCTGGCACAACTTTCACGAGGAAATTCTGTTTTTACTACAATTTTTCAAAAATAATTCGTATCCATCCTTCTTATTCAACAAGTATGTAAATAGTTTCTTGAATAATATATTTCAACCCCGTCTGTCCATACCTAATGTCCCTAAATTGCTCATGTATGCCTCCATTCCTTTTGTACATTCGAAGAAATTCAAACAAACACTACAAGACTCAATTCGCAGTACATTTCCAGCTATAGACATCAGATTATGTTCAAAAAATCCTAAGACAATTGGGTCATTATTTCACCATAAGGATAGGCTTCCTGCCTTGATGCGATCTCTAGTGGTTTATTGTTTCACTTGCCCAAAATGTAAAGTTGGGAAATATATCGGAGCCACTAAGAGATTGCTCAAAGTCAGAGCTGATTCTCATCTTGGAGTTAGTCATCGAACTGGATGTCAATTAAAAACTAAAGAATTTCTAATATAAGAGACCACTGTAAGAAATGCAAGACATCATTCACTTATGAAGACTTTAATGTTATCGCCCAAGCACCCAATGACCACTCTCTCTCCATCCTGGAATCATTAACTATTAAACAGCTTGTTCCTTCCCTAAACAGTCAGAACTCTTCCACGGTCTTATATATCGCCTAAGTTGACGTCGTCCTCCTGAAAAACTGAGAATGTCACTCAGTTCTTGGCTCAGATAGAGTAAGGTACAATACATTTTAACACCATAACTTTTTATATATATAATTTTAAATTTTTTTTTTCTCAGTATTAGGTTTTCAATGTTTTTAATAATGTTTTAGCTTATTTTTGTTTGTTTTAAATTCAAGTTTCTTGTTTTTAGACTTTGTGATTGTTTTAAACTGAGTCGTTTTTAATTTTTATTCTTTGTATTTACAGCCCTGATGATGAGACATGTAGTCTCGAAATTTGGCCAATAAATCTAAAATGCTACGATGGCTGTTTGCTGTTTTATTCCTACTATATATATATATATATATATATTATATATATATATATATATATATGTGTGTGTGTGTGTGTGTGTGTGTGTGTGTGTGTGTGTGTATGTAAGTATTTAGAGTTTCTCTTTCGTTGTCATGCAAGAGAATTTAGTCAGCGACTAGAATTTAGTGAAAATAGCGTGTACAAATTGTTCAGCAATAAGTTCTCAATTGAAGGTAGCCTTATTAGCTCATATAAAAATGTGAACTGAAGCGATGACCTTTTTAAAGGCTATATATTTAAAGGTATACAAGAGTGAACGTTTGTAAAAATTTTACGCTACCTGATTTTTTACATTAAGATTTCCACTTCTTGCGCCCGTTTGGATTATTTGTATGTATTTGAACTCCTTGTTACTTTTATTCGTGAACTCATTGCCTTCTTTTATATGATATCAACTAAAACTTGTTTCGTACCTTGTAGATAATAAAAAAAAAAAGATCGAAAATCCTATTCTCTCTCCGGTTTCACACTTCAAGCAAGATATTCTTGTGGACATCATCCTCAGGATCATTTTGAGAATATGAATGATATATATATATATATATATATATATATATATATATATATATATATATATATATATCATATACATATATCTAACAGGGAAAAATCTCTAACGAGGTCAAATGGCACTCGTTTAAACAAATGAAAACAAAACATCTAACTGGTAACGTAGCCTACCATTATTCTGTTGAATGCCATCTCTGGAGTTGGCTGAAAACCGGTTTCAAACTAGGCTAAGGTAAACTCTCGTGGTTACAAAATATACTTTTTATTTCCCAAAATTAGCTAACATGAAAATGGAATAAAATTAATTAAACCTGACTCAAAAAGAAATGTTAAACTATCATATTCCTCTCAAAATCATCTTTAAGTAAGTACCCCCTTTTCCCCTAAGTGTCCAAACATTCATAGTTTATTAATAGTCAAAATCAGGTGACTTCGAATCCATCTGAAATAAAGAGACCATAATTATGACACCATAAAACATTATAGTTCGTCAATAAAGAATGTGTGCTGCACCTCACTTCCCTTTCTCTAAAAACTGAATTTCGTCGCTATAAATATTAACTTTTCAAAGTTCTCTTTACCTTGCAACAAACTTCTAGTTCTGCTTCTGTGGCGTGTTCCACACACTATTAATCAAATTCAGTGAGTCCCCCTTTGCAATTTTGCCCCTTGACTATATGTCATTTTCTGTTCATTACGAACACACACACACTCACCGATTGGCACACAAGAGGCATGAACGGTACATACATGAAACTCGTGATCACTGACCCCAGTTATGCACCAGTAAGCTTTCCTGTTTGATTTTCATTTCTGCATCTTCGAGGAATCCAGCATTTTGCATCTGTCTCAACCCTTTAAGATATATATATAATATATATATATATAATATATATATATATATATTATATATCTATATATATATATATATATATTTGAGTTTTATATATAAAAGATAAAGTACAAGTAGGATGAGTTCTTTTTATTTGAAAAAAATGCACAGGAGCGCGTGATTCTGGTGGCTATGGTATCGATAAGGTGTGAATTTCTTATATTTCAGCTTCTTTACATAACTTGTTTGTGAAAGTAATATTGTAACGTCAGTTTATTGCTGTCACTTGCATGTTAATTTCTCATTTTATAACGAGTAAAAGGTCGTGATCTGACTTTTTGATTGTCTTTAGAGACATATCCTTTGTAAATTTGAATGTGATTTAGTTTAGAAATGGCAAGGGTTCAGAACAGAAGAGGTTATTTATAAGAAAATGTGCATCATTATCGTTAAGGTGATGTTTTTCACAAGTCTGTCTTCCATTAACAGAAGTTGCTCCAAAGAAAGATATGTTTGTAACCACTGATATGTGCATCTTGTAATTTATGAATAAGTTCAAATAAGTCCCCATGCAAGGGAGTTTCTGTAGCCATTCTTTAGATTTGATAATCTTACATGAAGCCTTCCCCAGTAACAACTCGGTCCCAATAGCAAGTTCCCTTGCCCCTTGTTTGTACACTACCTTCCTACTTCATTACCATAAAGACCAGTTTCTTAACGTTTACCATCTCGCGTCATGGATATATATATAAAAAAAACAGCTGGTTCAGAAGTCACATGCCTTTTCATCAACCTACCGTTATTTTTTTGACTGCCTTCACCTTTGTCCGAAGATTTTCGAATGAAACCAGTATCACCCAACATTTCGTTCCTACATCCTGCATTTCTTCCTTTCTCAATTCCTTTTTTTCCAAGTATTCAGTAAAAACTATTTCCTAACACTAATGGGAACGTTCTCAGCTGGTTAACTTTCTCTTCCCTTTCAATGAGAAATAATTGACTTATGGATAATTTATTAAGGGATTTGATTTCTACAAGTCTTTTCTTCCGAGAAGTGCAAATTTGATATGGTTTTAAAAGTCTGTAATTAATCTGTGTTTTTTTTCGTTGCAGTTCTCAAGAGAATGGATCTCACCTATTTCTAAAGATGAAACTCGTTTGCGGAAGCGTTCAGGTGCTGATGGGAAAATAAATGAGTCATTTTTCACTGAGTGGTTGGCTCAAGATACAAAAAATTCCATTCCTGCCTCGGATTTTGTCAAGATCGCTTCTCGAAGCCAAGATACGCTATTATATTTTCAAAATCAAATCTTCCGGGAGTGTGGCCGTTAATTACTAGTATTATTATTGGTCATCAAAATATGAGAGTGTGATTGTATGATTCGGTTGCTGGTTGGTATTTTCTTAAGAACTTGAGGAGTTATTCTTGAGTTATCAAATTTCCGTGAGAAAACGTTTCAAGGATGGATTTGTGAAGTTTGGAATAACAGCCTCCGGTATAAGTAAAGTTTCCGCTCTTTCTGTTATCGCAGCAAACACCAGCAGAGGATCGTTATTGGTCTAGATTAAAAGTTTCATGGATAATACGATTCCCGTTTCTAAATTTCTAGTTTTATTTGTTTTATTTAAGCTGTTTATGGATCGCCCTTATGACAAATGTTATTTTTCGCAATACAGTATTTTCGTCATTGTAATATAATTGGAGTTATCGGGACTTGATATCTTTGCTAACATTTAAACATTTAATTTGAACTATTGTATTTTCCACCGAAGGTTGTAAATTCACTCATTATCAGACACAACCCTGGTGGTTGCGATCATTTCAACACAAATCGTATTTAGACAAGCCAGGGAACCGACACTTTGCCAGACCTTTTACTTCTGATTGAGGCATACTTGGGAACGAAAGAAAATACAACTTTTATGGTAGTTTTGCCTTCGTTTTAATACTGACTTATGTTTCCATAATCATTTCGAAAATTGCCTTTGCAGAATGATTTAAACTTTGTAGATTTTTCCTTAGAAATTAATTCACAAACGATTAATTCACAAACGATTTCTTTTCATCTTGCGTTTTCATTCGTTGATGGAGGTCCTCATATTCTTTTAATACATCCATCAGGCTTGATTATCTTCACCTTCATTAAAAAGAATCACTACAATGTATCATTGTACTGCATCTTTGTTTATAACTCATATTTTTTCTTTTCAGGTCAGTGTGTCTAGTGTTCCCTCAGGCATCGTTGGAGGCTGTGCAGTGTCTTTGATGGGTAAGAAAAATAGTGATATCCGCTTTGTACGATCTAGAACCCTTTTCTTTCTCGTGCAACAGAAAATATATTTTTTGATGTTTGAAACATGTTCCATATAAAGCTCGTGTTTCTCCCGAACTCATAAACTATGCAAAAGGAGTTGAGAATGAGTTTTTACAGTTTTATTTACTTGAAGGGTTGTTTGATGCAAATATATCTCATGTGGCATGAAAGAAAAGTGAATACGAGATTTCGCCATAGTATATTTCGCTGAGACGATACATTTTATGTAGTTTATTATGTAAAAGTAAGGCATACAAAACCATTAAGCAGCAATGACAACAGTAACCTTCTTTATGATATGCTCTTTATTTTGTCCGCACAGTGCAGTATATAGTGTAATAATGTTAAGATATACAGTAGAATTTTTATTTATTCTCATTATACTCAGAGCCAAAATTTATCAGGAATAGATTTCCAAATCGAAAACATCTACTCAATCTCGTAAATGCTATTAGTCAAGACATAACTTCATTTTCCTCATTTATTTAATTCTACTGTGTTCATATGCAGTCAAAATGGTAGATTAGTGACGGGGTATTTTTTTTTATTATTAAAAATAATGTTCTTATAAAATACAAATTTAAAAAATATTTTTAAATGTCTTACGTTTTCTGCACAATTAAACATTTATACCTCTATGTATGGTAACTACAAAATTAACTAAAAAAAATATTTTCATTACTAATATGTTTATTTCAAAATAAATTTTAGTAGAACTTAATGATGTAAAAAATATTAATTAGATACATACAGTGTGACTTTCAAATATAGTATGAATGATAAAGATATTTCCAGTGGGTCATATATGGCAGGAAATGCGGTATTTTATGTATGCATGTCCAGTAATCCATTCGTGTGTTCGTCATTGAAGAAGAAAGAGTTATTGTGTTGAATGCTGAATGTGTATTATATATGTTTTGTATATATATGTTTATATATATATATATATATATATATATATATATATATATATATATATATATATATATATATATATATATATATATATATATATCATATATATATATTTGTGTGTGTGTGTGTGTGTGTGTGTGCTATACACATTCTGCATCAACACTATAACTCTCTTTATTCTTTTTCAATGACAAAATACCGCAGTTCCTGCCATAGATGACCCACTGGAATTATATTAACGATCATACTTTATTTGAAAGTCACACTGTATGCATCTAACAAAAAAGGCATATTATATATAATACATACATACAATATCTACTCATTTATCTCGTATTAGATTTTGTGTCGTCTTTGCGGCTTTGTTATCACTGTTTCCTCCTTTCCGTTGGCCCCTGAGCTGCTGCAGCCTGCCTTGTCTCACGCTTCCTCGTATTATTCGAGAAATAGTCAGACCCAAAGCCACATTTTACACATCCTCTCTTTGTTCTCTTGATAATGTTGAAGCTTTAATTCATACGGCGAGAGGACTTTGGCATGTTATGACTTAAAAGTTGATGTTGGTAGTTGGGGGCTCAAATTTAGAATATACTCACAGTAGATGCTTGCATACATGTATGTGGATGTAGGGGTAGATGTTAAGACGTGTATTGATCATTGTCCTTGATGCACGGGTAATACGCTGTACAAGAGCGTATTGTGCATCTAACCACATGATTATATTCGTAGATTATAAACTTATACACAGCAGAAATATTTTCATTCTACTTTTATTAATAAGCAACGGAAATGATCTCGACGGAGTAAATGTGTGTGTATATATATATATATATATATATATATATATATATATATATATATATACATATATATATTCCGGAGAGTATTTATATGCTGTTGACACTTTTACTCTTCATTAGAGATCAAGTTAGAATTAAATTAGTTATTAATTTCACCACATTTGCGCCAGGAAGGTCTGTTTCTATTAAAACAAGCATTATGTCCTAACTTGATTTTAGTTGAAGGTCAGTTTAGAAATGGACGAATCTCATTCAGATCTAGTACTTTCCACTTCTGAAAATCATCAGTCATGTTCAGCACTTTTAAATAAAGTCATTTGTAAAAATCTATTTAGAATACCATTCTCTCTCTCTCTCTCTCTCTCTCTCTCTCTCTCTCTCTCTCTCTCTCTCTCTCTCTGCAGTGTATGTCCATTCCCATTGCTTAGAAAAAAATTTTCATCTCCATTGAGGAGTCTCAAACCTGTCTTGCCTTTCTGTTGATCTTACATAGTTCTGTTTTCATATCTCAGTCTTTGAAGTGTTTAAGGCTAATCTCTTTATTTAACTATATTTTCCTTCCAATTATAGCAATGGGAATATTCCTCTAAGATTAAACGTCTTCGCTTGATAAAAGCGTTAAACTCTGGATATTGTCAAGGCACATTATACATTATTGATTGCTCTAGACAAAGATGAGATGTCCTTACTGTTTGATGACTTTTATGGACATGTAAGCCAGGAATGGCAGGAAAAATAAAATGCTGTAGAAACGTAAACTTTACATCAATGAAATCAGATTTTGTAACCAAAACAAAATACCCCACTCGCCTAAATATTGTTAATCCGACCGGCGTAGATGTTCCGAACATTTGTCAGAAGTTAATGGAGGCTAATGTATTTAAATCCCAATCTGTTTCCGTGTACGCCAAACGGACGTTTGACAATAAATTTCCATTTGGTGCATTGCACCTTTGACCTCTGGTATAGCAATATTGCGATGGGCTTTACTACAGTCGGTCTTTCGAAAACAAAATAGAGGTGAAATTTACTCACAAAAAAAAAAAAAAAAAAAGTGTCGACTCTCTCTCTCTCTCTCTCTCTCTCTCTCATCTCTCTCCTCTCTCTCTCTCTCTTTCATTTTGCGGATAGATCGAAATTTATCCTTAATCATGCTTAAAATACATTGTCAAGGCTAAAGGGTGGGTAATCGATTACTCATCCCACGCAGTGGAAGCAATTAAAAGTTTTAATTAGTTCATTCTTTAAAGGAAAATTAATTAAAGAAAGGAAAGACACGGAACGAGTATTTTGCTTTAGCCTTCAACCTAAGTTTGTACCTAAGGTAGCTATGCTGTTTGGCTAACTTTATTTTCGTTATTTATAATTTAATTTTATGTTTGGTAATTAGTACATTTTGTGAATGGTAAAGTAGTCGGGTCCCGAATTTTAACAGACTTGTCAGCGTCTGGTTACAGTCTCGGTATTACGATGCAGTAATAAATAATTAGAAATAGCAGTAACGTTTACATTCATAGCTTTGCTGAACCCCTACAATCGTTTCTTTATTTTGTCAGCTGTCAGTACCTTTTTTTTTTTTTCATATTATTAAGGTCAGCTGCAGACATGGAGAGAGAGAATTGGAGGATCCTTGTGAAGGATTTTTTTTTTTCTTTTTATCGAGTACGCCAGAATCATGTTTTTTTCCCCATATTCGAATCTGAATCGGAAAGCAGTTTTTTGGATTACCTAATACAGCCATACGTAGGTACTTATCAGGTCTTATGAATTAATGCATTTTCCTACCAACCATCGGTATTACTGTTCATGGTTGCTTTGCGTCCTGAAGCCGATTCCTTAATTCCTTTACAGTTTGTTGCCCCCAGCATGTTGTATCCTTTGATTAAAATTTCCCGTAGGGGGTTAGTGCTGTCAGTGCACCTCATGCGCTACACTGTAGGCATTACTTAGGGTTCTTTGCAGCGTGCCTTCGTCCCATAGCTGCAACCGCTTTCGTTCCTTTTACTGTACTTCCTTTCATAAACTTTTTCCATCTTACTTTCCACCCTCCCTAACATTTGGTTCATAGTGCAACTGCGAGGTTTTCCTCCTGTGACACCTTTCAAACTTTTTACGATCAATTTCCGTTTCAGCGTTGAATGATCTTATAGGTCCCAGTGCTTGGCCTTTGGCCTAAATTCTATATTAAATTCAATTTTATTTAAATTAAGTATTCATAATCCAGATCTCCTTCTCCTTTAATTTGTGTTCTTGAACAAAATTCACGAAGATAAATGCAATTTAGTGACTTAAAAAACAAAAAAAATCTTTTGTAAACAATGTAAACAGCTTGAAAAGCTCAACCACAGTGGTTGAGTATTGGCATATCCCATCTACATAATGAATTCTCTAGGTTTCTTTATTTTGGTAACGAATGACTCTGAAGAAAATTTAGGAGCAGTGTGATTGTCCCCATCTTTGTCTTTGGCAATTACGAATCCCTGCGTGTTCTGCACTTTAATTGGCTCTGATGTCCTTACCGACAATCGTAGCTAAAATTAGGCACCTAGACGTAATTTTTAAGGTTCTGTTTCAATTATTGGAAGATTCAAATTAATAGAAAAAGCAGGAAGCCCTATTTCTGACATTGGGGTTATTCGTTGTAGAGATGACTTTGTACTGCATCTTTTCTGTTGGTCTTACTCACTTTTCTGTTGTACATACAAAACATATCAGAGTCGATCTGTTGTCATCTCAGCTATGATAATCATGAAGGTTATTGAAGCAGTTGGGTATCTTTTTATTTATAGTGAAAAAACGTAAACCAATCGGATGTTACAAACAGTTACTTGAGATTTCTTCTTACGATAACCGGGTATTGTCACAACAACAAATGTAAGGGTATTGTGGATTTGTGGTTGTTGTTGTAGATTGCACTGGCTTGCAAGAGCTCGTGCTCATGAAGCAGCCTGTGTTGATGAATGGTAGTTGTGCTATTAAACAAGCACTGGCCTCTAAGTGACAGTTAAATCTTTGGGAGAGAAACGTGCACATATCGTAGAGAAATATATATAAGAAATAACACTTTTGGTGCTCATCCGTATAAGGGTTATAGCAGAAGGTCCTGGTGTAGTGAAAGGCCGGGAAGGAAAGGAAAATTTTTCATGAGAAAAATGAAGAACTTAAATTAAAGTATCTATGAAGGTCCATCCTCAAGTGTGGAAAATATGCATTGGAGCAAAGGTTTGGGAGTTCGTCCTCGCTTTTGCCTGCTACATATCATTGCCATAGGTGCGTGCGGGCTCACATATTGTCATAGCATTCTGGTCCACTGTGCTTTTTATAGTCACACTTCATACGGACAACCTGCAATAAGGACATAGTAGATCTGTGGATACATTATTTTGAGATGAGGAAATAGGTTTAAAAGTAGTTATGAGCGGTAGTTTAGTTTTCAGTGAATTAGTACTGGGGAGACCGAAAAGGAAAGGAAAACAATTTTCGGTAGCGGCAAATGGCTGTTAAAATTTATTGTGAATAACAGTTGCTTGGCTGTTAAGTAGCTAGGGTATTGGGAATATAGGAAGCGTCAGGGAGGAGTTATGCAGGCGTTAAATTACCTTTCTTACCTTGATATTATTTTCAAGTTTATTCCGGTTTTTCTCTTGATATGTTTTATAAATAACAAAGGAAATTTCAGTTTTCAGAGGTGATAATTCGTTCATTATTTATCTTACGTTTCAGAGGTTTGGTGGTACTGTCAGTGAGTTCGAAGAGAAGTGTCTTGAGGAATAAGGGTCAGTTTTCTCTGTTGGTGATTTGATTGTTTAGTCGTTAGTCAAGATGGGTACCGAGGAATTTCCTGTGGCCTTTTTTTTTTTTTTGATAGTTGCTAAATTCTTGTTTTTGGTCCCGATACAAGTTGCTTTTTTTTCTTTTTAAAGATTAAGTCCTCCTTATGCCAGCTCACCTCCATGCTCTGAATGGAAACCTGGAAGTAAATGAGAAACCTGAAGATTGACATTGGTAATACAGACTCTCTTCCTTTCAAGTGTGAAATTCGGTTTAGTCCTGCACTGCATTGATTGAAATTAAGTAATTTGAGGTTCACTGCAATTTATGACGCTTGACTGCAGCCGTTTCAGCTTTCTTAAATTTATCCAGTCATGAGCCCTTTATTTCAGTCCCACTGGCGTCTAAAGTTTACAATAGTAATATTGAAGTGGTGATTGTCGTATATGTTTAGCAGATATTTATTGTTCATATTATTTATTGCAAAGAACCGTGAAAGAAATAACCATGTGCCCGTGCATCTATTTCTAATGCTCTGAAGTCTTAGGAATGAATCCCTCCATCCCTTTGGCGGTATGAAGGGCGAAACTGAATTATCAGATACTAATCCAGTTAACGAAGTTGACTTTTGAAAGAGAAGAAGAAAACTAATTTTATAAGCTTTCTTTCCACATATCGCAATGGGATGAAAATTCTGGATGCCGACGTCAAATAAATTTTAGAAAAATGTGGAGCTTTTATGTTTTGGGTGTTTCTGGGCAGATGTTATGTATAAAATATTTGCACTTCTGTTAGCTTCAATTTTAAACGGAGATTGGGAATAAAAAATATCCTAATTTTTTTTATAGTGTTTCAGACGCCGGTGACTTGAACGGCTCATTTAAGAAGTGATTTTCACAGATATTTTACGGACGGTTACCCTTCCAGGTCTCAAATCCTCCCCCATTTAAGTCGGCTTGGGACAATCGCTGAGGTGGCAAGGTTTTCTTCTCTCTCTCTCTCTCTCTCTCTCTCTCTCTCAGTTGGGTTGGGCATTGACAAGGATAATTCGACAGTTTTGGCCCAAACGCGTGATTGCTGAAGCTTGACGGTCAAAACAGTTTGCTGGATTGCCATTTTTTTTTTTTTTTACCTCGAAGTCTTTTCAAGCCCAGCAGCAGTTTTAGTGTTCTGCTTCAAGTGCAGTAATTTAATGCTTCCATTTTCAAATAAAGAGGCAGCTGTAAAGGCAGTCTCTCTCTCTCTCTCTCTCTCTCTCTCTCTCTCTCTCTCTCTCTCTCTCATATTTTTATCCTAACACCCTCCCAAAGAAGGGATGTTTCACATGGATGCCGACCATTTTTACGGCGCACTTGATGCTGCCCTCAGGAAACAACGATAAGAGCAGTTCTGACAGAATCCATGGATTAGGTAGGTGATTTTTACTTGAATGAGCAGACTACCAAACGAAGTCGAAAACAAAATTGTTCAGTGGTCGTTTTTACTTACTCTCGAGCACCGTTCACATACGATCTTGCCACAGATCGATAAAGCCGATTTGCAAGTTAAGAATTGGGTTTAATTAACTTTATGGGCATTGTTTGGTTAGTCATTTTCCGTAGAATAGTTGATGACACCTCTGAGGTTATTTTGATGAGGTACTTATTAGCTAACAGTTTGAGTATCCAAAAGTCTATTCGGACTTGAATTAGCTGTACGGACAAGGATCATGGTAGAAAATGAACCTCATCAACATATCTTGTCGCGCCAGTCCCTATCTGTGGATCCTATATACCTTGTTTTGGCCGCTTCTTTGAACCTGTATGTTCATGATTCACCGATATGAGGATAAAGCTTTAAAAAAGAATATTACGAGTTAGACGACAAGCTTGAGTTAGTAATGATACCGTAAGTGAAATGACGGATGTTTAATATGTAGGTGAGATAATGGGTTTAAAAACCCTAAGGCGGGTGGGGGAGGTAATGGAAATAACTTGACATGGCTTTGGCAATTTCCCCCCCCCCTCCCCCCCCCCTCCTCATACGTTGTGGCGTCTGGTTGAAGTGCTCTTCGCACCAGAAAAACGTGAGGAGACAGATTACTAAGAAATGGGAAATGTGAGATGGAGGAGATCTGGAGAATGGAAGCGCAGCAGAAAGAAACGAATAGTCCAATTTCACAAAGCCCTTTGTTCGGTAGGGGTTTCATGACTGTAGTTGACGTGCAAGCAGGTACGAGTATTTGTTACGCTATTTATTAAGTTGAATAATGTGAGAATCAGTGATGTATATTGTAGCAATGCTGGCAAAACAACAATCAGTTCTTTCTGGGGGTTTAGTGTATATTTACTACAGCCTCCCTGGTTATCTGAAGATGACTTGCTTCCCTCTCACATGGGATTGTGTTGTCATGATTGCCAAACAGTTTTATTCCTTTCTGGTAACGCTATTGTCTGTCGTTCGTACCCTGAGAACAAGATGAATTAACTGTACCATAGCTCGCACCCTTATAAAATGACCACAGAGGAAGTAGAAATTTTGAAGTGATGGACCTTCCTCGTGAACTCCACTAGTTTGGTGGGACAGCGTTTGAATTTCTATTACTTCCAAAGGAAGCGAGCGAGTGATTAATATTCTCAGTAGAAAACAGGTTACTTTTAATCTCAAGTCATAGATCACCCAAGGTAGGATGAAAGAGAGAACTGGCCAGCTCATGTCGTTGTAAGTTATTTTTGGTTATTAGCTGTGAATTTATTTGTTTATTGGAATTATGACGTTAAAAAAAACAGATTTTCATAAAGGTTGCGGTTACTGCCAAAGAAATATATATCTGCCAGTTACAGTTTAATACCACAATCAATATTACACAGACTGAAAGACGAGTCAGCAGGGGCGTTGTTGCAATTTCCAATGTCTCGAAAAATTTCTTTCAGTTTACAGTATTTTGTCTTGTAAGATTGTCAAAAACAGATGTCTGGAAGTGAGAATAATTCTTTGAAACAGATTTTCCAAATGCACTTGTAGTGACTATGCTTTTTCCTTGTGTGTTTTTGTGACTTAATGAAAATGTACACGAACTTCTATCAAGAAGGTAAAGAAATCCTACTAACAGAAACAAAGATCACGAACAGACAAAAAAAAGGGCACTTTTATTCTAGGAAATGAGGATATCGTACTTGTGAGCAAAATCGCCTGACCAAAGGAAAAAAAGGTCGAAGGGGAAAAGAACTGTTGCAAAATGAATAAGTTTGTATATACGAGTATTTGTGTAAGTATTAAGTTGTAATTTGAGGGCTGGCGAAGAGAAAGTTTCTCCAAAACCGTCTCTGCAGTTTTCCACTTGTCCAAGTCATCAAGATAAGTGGTCTATAAGTTTAGCCATTCATTCTGTTCATAACAAACAACTTCAGGTGTTTATGTCCTTGTTGACGGAACTGGGCAGAATTTTGACGATAATTGCCGCTCTTTCTCCAAGTTTCAGACAGTTTGTGTTGCATCTTTTGCCAGATGTATTTTTAATGGCTATCAAATTGGAGAGAAGTTCTCATTAGGAAATTGGAGTCTGCTTGTTGTCCGTTTCACCTTCCATATTTAAAAACTTTTGTTGCAAAAGTTTCACTACTATATATTTTCGTGAAAGGCAAATTCATTGAAAAACTAAAAATACATTTATTCGTATATGAGGAGGACTTATTTGTTATTCTTTTCATATGAAGATTTTTTGACATCCATCTTGAATCACTTTAATGCACAATTCGTAAGGATTCGAGAAGACGCACATTCCAGGGCCACTTTGTTGATTTCATGAATAGCCAGGAATTGTTACCGAAACGTGTGTGTG
Organism: Macrobrachium nipponense; assembly: GCF_015104395.2. Taxonomy (NCBI): domain Eukaryota; kingdom Metazoa; phylum Arthropoda; class Malacostraca; order Decapoda; family Palaemonidae; genus Macrobrachium; species Macrobrachium nipponense. Next base: position 61,554,259 of record NC_061088.1, read on the forward strand.
TGTGTGTGTGTGCATCACAGCAGGATAAGAATGAATGAAGCCATTTAATGCCGACAGAGCCAGGCGTATGACTATTTTTATGAGATTTCGGGGGCGACGGGATACTTCCTTTTGCTGCCCCATAAACAGGGTAACCATGTCAGTGAGCACACACTGGAGCACCACTGCTGCCATCAAAAATATAGTTATGTGTGAGCCAGGTATGCCCGATTTTAGGTCGGATTAATACGACTTCAAACTTTCGTCTGGCATTTAAATTTGTCGGCCATGAGCTAATATAACCCCAAAATGCTTTTGCATTTTTCTTTACTGGCAAAAAGGCAGGGATTGGCAGCCACCTTATTGCCGCTTCCTTAAAATGTATGACCCCATTGAGCTTTTCATATCAGTTTGTGTGTAATTATTTTAATAATGATCACACAATTAAGAAGTATATGCCAGCAAGATATGGAAAAGTGCCACTTTTGAGCCTTTTGGATAATGTTGTGGCAACCCTTTTGCAGCTCTGAAGTGTTAAGCCATTTTTCTACCACTTAACTGAGGAAACTTATTATAAATTTCCAAAGAGTGCAATGCACCGTTAGAGACATAGTATGTGGTGAAGTATTTTCGTTTACTATTTAAAAAGAGTTCTAAAACCTAAACTAATGCTGTCAACTCTGCGGTAAACACTAAGGCACATTCAAGTAACGTAGTTACATAGGTTCTTCCTTATGGATTACAGCACATTCAACACCATTTTCTAATTTTCAGCCATATAGAAATAACTATATGGTCTGTATGAGCAGCGTCTTAGTCAACGGATTTGTATTTGACCTCCCCTTTTGGATTATTCCCCTTTGAGAAGTATTTTGGGCACCAGGAAATTTCAAGTATCCAAGGTGGGATGTGAGGATGGATAACTCCTGGATCTTATACTTATGAAAAGAGATGTCATATGCTGGCTCATATGACCCAGTTTCATAAGGAAGGGTAACTGTGAGCAGATGTAATTTTATATATAAACTGTAGCCTAAATCATCTTTTTGTCAATCTGTTGGTAATTAATTCGTTTCCACATAAATGCTCTCAGAGTAGTTTAAATGAACATTGAATTGGTAAGTAGTAATTTCCATTCAAATATGTAGCTTATCGTACAAAATCTAAACATGTATTGGACAAGCAAAAGCCCAGGTCTGTAGCAGATAAGTTATTATCGTAGGTATTTTGACCGATCATTATGCAAGGTTACTGGGTTATTGTTGATAATTATTATGAGTATTGAAATTGGCAAGTAGTATAGAAAAGTGAAGAAAATTTGAAATGTTAAACTCTGACTATCATTTGCACATACCCCACATCTGGAAGTAAAGCACAGGTTTTTCTAAAATCACGTTAGTAGCCACAGATTGGAAAAAAGTATTTAGCTTCAAGATAGAATGCTGCAAAGACATATTTTGTACAATAATTGTGGTACTGCCATGGCCATAGTAACCAGTGTGAGGAAAAGGCTGTATAACGGTAAAATTCAGTTTAGCATTGAAAGGATAATTGCCTATCGCGGTAGGCACACAATTCCTTGATTGTAATCAGCATCTGCTTGAATTTTTCTGTCCTAGTTATCAGACCTTTGCAGTTTCATTGCAGATTTCTGCCTTGAATTTAAACAATTATTTTTATTTTCTGCCAGACATACTTGCCCTGAAAAAGGAAGTTCGCTGATAATAAAAATTTTGGATTATCCATAGGAGAAAGAAAATTTCAGATATCTGCTTTGGCAGCAGAAGGAATTTTGGGGTCTCTCGTCATGAGGTGTTTAGGTAGCTGGATATTTTGTTGTATTGAAACTGGGCCTGTAGTAACATGACATTTAATACGCATAGCAAAGGAACTTGATGTCTTAATGGTTTTAACATTTAGAGATGATAGGTCGTACCTGCTTCTTATTGTTGGGAAACAAAAGTTTTTATTACCTTTTGGCTTATTTCGTTGAGATGGAAAAGAATCTGAGCTGCAGGCTTGGACTTCATTGTTTATGGTACACACCGAGTTATCTGGGGCTAACTCAGCTGGACTAAAGCCTTGGAGATAATATGGTTTCCATCCTCCAAGTCAGGTCGAGTAATGTGCCCAACATGTTTTTAAAACAATTTTGATGCAGTTGGAGAGCCAGGCTGAGAAACAGATACAGTTGCACCAGGAGAATTAGACTTGAAGACAGGGTCCTTTGGACATGTAAAGTTTGTTTCTATATATTCCTCGAGAGGTGATAAGTCTGGCTAAAGGATATTTATCCTTCATCTTTTACATTTTGAACAGATATCGAAAATTTAACAACTAGACCCCTCTTTTATATTTTCTTTGTTGGTAATTGCCAGGATGTTTTGCTTGAAATTATTTCAAGGACGAATTTTTTATATTTGGGTAATGCCCACCTTGGCATGAAACAAAACCGATCAGACAGAATATTGATTCATAAGACCATGCGGCTTTTGAGCGCAGTACAAATGGCCTCCGACAATAGAGCGCATGGCAATAGATCCTAGAACAGTTAAGTGCCGACGCTTAAGCGTCAGAAATGCAAAATTATACTTGGATTTCATCCTAACTGTATACCGTTATACCCTGATTTCGTCCTAACTGTATACTGTTATACCCTGATTTCATCCTAACTGTATACCGTTATACCGTACATTACTTGGAGCCCGAGACAGGCATTCCTTTGTGTCGCTGTAGGTACATTCCGCTGAAGTGTTTGATACTTCGAAGAATAGTAATTACTTCAGGGTGGAAATTATTTGGGTCCCGTGAATTATGTGCCTTGGTTGACCATTTCATTGTCGCGGCCCTTTCACGAAGCTGCATCATTGATAAGCTGGCCGGTGACTTTGCAGGATCGGGTATATGATCGTGATCATTAACAGATGTGCATTCATATCCAAAACATGTCCATCCTTCCTTCCCACTTTCCATTTATACAGCGCCATAACTCTTTGCCACTCTTGAGCACTCACTCTGTCTAGTCTGTTACAGTGGCCTCCGTGTAATATGTTTTCTTTTCCTTTTGATGTTGTCTTCTCCATAGCTTGGGTTCATTGAAATGGTAAAATTTTCAGTAAACCTATTTACTTTTACTTTTACTAAAACGGAATAATGATAACCAAACAAGTTTAAATATAGTAACTAAAAGACTGTCGTAACAGAACGTCTAATAGAGAGAGAGAGAGAGAGAGAGAGAGAGAGTGTGTGTGTGTGTGTGCTATAGTTATGATAAAACAACTACAATAGTTAAATAACTAATAGAGAGGAGAAAACATTAGCAAATTTTTCTGGTAAATATTTATCGATATATAATTTGTTTTTCCTTATTGGATTTTTCCCTCATTATATTATTGTATTATGAAATCTTGGTAAATTTTGCATTTCTGACGCTCAAGTGTCGGCACTCGACTATTACTGTGCTCAGTTGTCTTGCGTTCTATTGTCGGCGCTCATTTGTCTTTCGCTCAAACGACGGTTCACAGCCATACACTTAACACTTGAATCACTACCAGGCTTATATTCTAATTTATTAACTTGTGATGGGCAGATATCCAGTATTTATGTAGCCAGTCAAAGTTTTGTTAGAGAAGGTCAAGAAGATAGAGGTGTTTCTACTAACTTGTTTCTCAGCAGACTAAATGTGAGGAGGATATTGATTTAGTATTTATTCCTCTGTGAACTCTTCAAGGCCTTAGACTAATACTACCCCTTTGGTGCTGAAGGATCTGTGATGGGTAACTGCTTCAATATATCTATGTGGAGGTTTAAAAATAGTCAACAAAGTGACCAGTGTACCATTACCTGCTTTGACTGGAAAGTGTTTATATATTAATTTTGAATTAAAAATCTGTCTCTTTTTCTTTAAGTGCATACAATTTTGATTTGCTGCAAAAGTCTGCAAAAAAAGTAATGTAGGCTTAATAGTATTTATGATCAGATGTCACTTTACGTATAAAACTTTAAACAAGTAATAAGATTTCAGACTCTTTCATTACCCTGATATCCTTGGACTGGATTTGTAGAATCCAATAAGAGATTCAATAACTTTCTATCTTGATTGGTGTTAAAGTCAATTGAAGAATATGGAAGGGGGGTGTTCATTTTCCATTTGAAGTATATGTAGAGATTAATAAAAATGGTAACTGTTTAAAATATAAAGCAAATATCATGAGGTGTACAGAAAATCGCATTCCCCATAGTAAGAGTCGATTTTCACAGCATTACACTCCGTGTTCGTCCTATGCAGGATAACACTGAAACAAATTGAAAGGCACAGTTGTAAGCTAAATCTGGCCGTTACGAGTTAGCCATGTGATCGTGGAATCCTTCCCCCTTTATCTGTAATGATGGGCTTCTGGACAAAAGCTGACGAGCCAGCCTCCGGGGATAGTGTCCAAAACATCACCAAGGTGGCTGACATCACATTTAGCTTAAAATGCAAGCCCCTTTCTAACCCTGATTCCTTATCCCATCCATCGTAACAGTGAAGATTTTTAAATGTGGAAGAGTCCACACTGTTTACATGAAATTATATTTGATGCATGGAAGATGTATTCATCCACCCTGTGTTAGGGGTGTAAGAATATTAACCACCGTAGGTCCTGCTGTCGTAAAGGCGACTAAAAGGACAGCTGCTGCCTTGCAGTCTTACTTTTTTAGTAAAAGGCTAAGCCCACCGCCAATAACTGTGAAAAATGCTGCCTTACAGGTGGACCTTGTAGAAAAGCTAGGCTCACTGCCAATACTGTGTGAAACTGCTGCCTTGCACTGTATGTTTTTTATTCAAAGGCGAGGCCCACCGCCAATAACTGTGGCTGATGACAGCAAGGGCATGCTGGTCGTAAAAACCCCTTTGCCAAATGATAAACCATGCGGATGTTGTAAGGAAAGGCGCCTCAGGCAACCGACCCCATTACCCCGTAGGGATAACGGTGGGGGAAAGGAGAAGTCATGGAAGAGTTAGTGATAGCAATAGGTAATGAAGCAAATAGATTGTGAACGAAATAGCATTGATAACATGAAGGAAATAAATATCAAAGAGATTTAGTTTAGAGCAGGGGATTCTTTTCCCTTGGATCGAGAACCTTCTCGCCCATAACATGGCTTCAGCATAAAATGTTCTTCCTTCCAGCTTGCTGTCCAACCACTCCAGCACCCTCTTTTCACTGCGTGAAGAGCTGGATGGACGAAAGTACCCAAGTTCTTGATTTTATAGCCAAATCTTCAGAAATGACAATCATCCTTTAAGAAGCCATCTGATTAGATGAAAAAAACGTTTTTATGAGCTTTATTTGCCATGCTACACTTACAAGTGTATGTGTAAATAACATTCTGGCAAAGAATATTTTTTATGCAATGTTTTGTAATGATATGGATTTTATGATGACAAAGTTTGAAATATACTGAGATTGTATATTTCCTGTTGCTCTGATTTACAGTAAATCCATTTCCTGTCATTAGTAATGTTTTTGGTATTGTCACATCCTATACAGTCGGTTGAAGCTTAAAGGGCGGACGAAAAAGTTTTGTTTATTATTGACAGTATAGGAATAGGGTGCAATCCTCAATTTGTAAAATATCCCATGTACGTCTCCATTTGACATTACGGGTTCATAAACCATGTGGTAAACCTCACGGATACACTATAGTCGATAACGTAAACACAAATGTAAATTCGTTTATAATTTATATAATGTATCACGTGTGTATTTTGTGCCTATGTATTATACCGCAAAGCAGAATTTCGATTCAGCCCAGAAGTAATTTGTTTGTCAACTTTCATTTCCTTAGCTGGACCAAGTGGAAAAAAATATGGTGTAATAGTTTGAAAGAAAGACCTGTAGTAGAGAGATTTTGTAGTTTGACTGTTACTACCTCATAATCTTCCTGACAATGAATTTAAACTGGTTGGCCGCTCCACAAGGCAAGACTACTTTCATTATCTGCTTGTTGAATAGATTAGCTCTCTTGCTGAACTAGCTATGTTTTGTGTGTTAACTTATGACGATTACACTCGTTTCGAAGTAGCTGACTTTTAATTAAATTTTTTATCAGATTCGTCTTCAAGATTTATTTTATGCCCAGCAAAAAAAAATAGAATAAAATAAAAAACCTCAGCTGTCTCATGGACTGTAATTTGAAAAATCGGTATCATCGTCTCTTCCATCTTTTCATACCTTGCCGCCGAACTTGTTCCAAAGAGCAGGGGGTTCAATATTTTTTTTCTACGAATTTTGGACAGACAGTATACTCGTGTGACGCCTCTGTAAACTGGAGATGACGTAGTACTTTGTTAACGTACTTACCATGCCGCTGTTTGATGCTTGTACATTTTACAATTTGTGTGGATTTTGCTCATTCATTTATATTGATTTGACTGAATTACTCTGTTTATTAATATTCATTACTGTTTTACTATTTTCGTGTTATATATATATATATATATATATATATATATATATATATATATATATATATATATATATATATACACAAACATCCAGCTACAAATGTCCTTTAATATCTAATTCGCTCTACCTCAAAATTAATATATTGTCATATATGTTAACGGAAGGGGAATTTTTTAGTCGACTAAAAAAATTCCCCTTCGGTTAACATATATGACAAATATGTCAATTCTGAGGTAGAGCGAATTAGATATTAAAGGACATTTGTAGCTCGATGTATGTATATGAATCACGGTATTGTGTATTAAATATATATATATATATATAATATATAATATATATTATTTATATAATATATATATATATATATATATATGATATATATAGATATAAATATGATATATAATATATATATATATATACATTATATATATATATATACATATATATATATAGATCAAAATATAAATATATATATATAATGACACATATATTATATAGACATTATTATATATGTATACATATAGATATATATATATATATATATATATATATATATATATATATATATAAACTAATTTGCAATTAAACAAAAGGAAGCTAGGATTAGTCTTAGGAAATATTAACCAAACGCCAACTTGTGTCAAATTATGCAGTAATTATCATAAAACCATTCCCCAACAACTTGTTCTTGTCTGCCAGGAAGAGCTTGAAGGTTCTTTTATAGAAGGACAAGAAAATTTCCACCTGTCTTGAAGTCGTCAGTTGTGACTGGGTATAGAGCTTCAGAAAAGAATATCATATTTTCAATTTACCGAAGAACAGTGTCACTGAAGACCTTGCTAGGTGCTAGAAGGATTTATAAGAAATTTCTACCCATAAGCGTTTAGGTATGAAAATAGCTATTACACTTCTAAGCATGTCCAAGAGTCATCTAAAGACTTATTTCGAATATTCATATTTTGTTGAAGAGGTTTTGTACATCTCTGTTTCTTTGTTCCCTATCTACCAATGGACTAATATTACCATTACATCATCCTTGCCTTACCTTTTTTACCAAGTGTACAACTGTGCATCAACTCAAGATGGAAAGTACAACAAAATATGTAGGTATAGTGCAAGGAAATCCCTTGCCGAGATTAGTAGCTGATATGGGATTAGTCTTCTCAAGCCGGCTATGTTATGCAAAATTACCGAGATATTTACGTACTAATTAGTTCTTATAAATTTCGAAATCGCTTAGACTCATTTCAAGTCTGATAAGGAATATTTGTAAAAAGTATTGTATATGGGTGTAAGTAGTGTTTCAAGAATAATCAAGTTTTTCCATCTTATTTATTTATTATTATGGAGAGAATAAGGTACAATGCTAAAGATGTATGTTTTTCTCAAAGTTGGCGACGATTGCCATTACTATTTCATTTTGAATATACTGGCATATTTTAACTGAGATGTGTTAGTTAACTTTAACATCTAAAGGACAGAAGGGGGAAATTATGTGCAGTAGTACTTTAACGTTTAAGTATAACACTCAAGCCAGTTTGTAGTTTTAGATAAAAAATAAATTCTCCAATTATCGTTAAAATGAACGTGCACAGAAAAACTAATTTCCCTTTTAGGGTGAAAGGGATATTTTCAACAGATATCCAGTGCCGTGAAAGGTTTCGTCCAATGGAAAGACCGAATGTTTCAGTTGATGCTTATGGTTGAATGGAATAATTCTGTTCCATTAGCTGCTTTTGTGTTGAAAAGAAACTATAATGGCAATACACCACATTTCAACATTTTATGATGGCGATGTAATGTTAGTTGTACTTTTAGTGGTACTTTATATATTTGATATATTGTGTCGTGTCAAATTAACGTAATTTATTGATTGTTTATTTTCTTAAATCAGCCTTGTAACTTAGTTTTAAGTGTTCTCTTATATTTAGTTCAGCAGCTGTATTGTTTTTACGTTAACGTAACGTTCAGTGTTTTTGCTCAGTGATTCCTCCTCTTGTTGTGAATTACCTAACTATCGTGTTAACGATTGTTTTTATTTTGTTTTCGAGTTGGAATGGAACTGTAGTGCTGTGAGTGGAGGCCGGCCGAAAATAGTTCGGGCCTGTATAAGCTTCTGGACGTACGCTCTTTTGTTGGTAGCCTTCTGGAGATTTATCTCACGCCTTTTTGGAGGAATACTCCGACGGACCTCCCTTGGAAGTGGTTTTCCGTAGATGTGCTGAGCCATCTACGGCATATGTGCATTGTGGAGTTTGATCACGGCTGTGATAGCGCAGGTTATCGTCACTTGCGACGCCTGTACTCCTGATTCCCGCCGGAGGATTTGGCGGAAGACGTGGTCGTCGCTGTCCCGCCACGTAGGAGGCGTTACGCCAACCACTGTCCTGTCCGTCTTCAGCTGCTTGTCCAGGAGAGCTAAGGGCTCGTGAGGAGGCTCGTAGGGAGGCAATTGCGAGGTAAGAGGTGATTATCCTGTGTTGTCCCTCGGAAATTATCTCGACCCCTGGGTCTACCTGGACAATTTGTGGGCTCCCCCGTATAGCTGCTGGGAGGTTGAAGCACCTTCCGTGAACTTCTGTGCACTTCGTTATACACGAGGATTTGCGTATTTAAATATCAATTATATTTGTATATATATGTATGTTGTATTGAGTTGTCGGTATTGGGTATTTACTGTCCCTCAGATATTATTTGAATTAGTTTTAAGTTTAGTACCAAACACTGTTAGGTAGGAGATTTAAGGTTTTCCTGTCTTTATTTTCTCTAGTCTTCCTTCAATCTTATAATTATAGGTTAGTGGGTTTTTTTTCATTATTGGGCCCGTAGTATTATTATTTGAGCCTTTGGCATGTTATGTCCTTTCCTTTACTTTGTTAGGGTCAGTTTTCAGTATTAGGAGTCCTTGTGAGCTGTTATTTGCTCCTTGTATTTTGTGTATTTAATGTTAAGCTTCCTCACAAGGCTTATTTAGTGTTAAGTGTATTTTGTGATTAAATAGTTGTTAATTTGTTCTGGTGTTTTGTGTCCACATTCCTCATACCCTGATTTATGGCAAAAGGGGTCGTAACATGTCGTATGCAAATAGGATTTAACAAACCTGTGGCTTTGTGTATAATGTGTTTATATCACGTTGATTTATTCGCGCCTTGGATCATTCATGAAATGACTGTTTTCTCCACACTTCTCCATCTGGTAGCAAATAGTATTTCAACAATATTGTAATCAACGTACAAGAGAGATCAGATGTCGAGATTATTCGTGTATATATATCTGGGAAGTTATTAAGAATTGCTTCAATTACACAGAGTTTTCATTGAGGGTTCAGAATTCTTCTTTCCATTTAGGTATTTAAATTGCTTTTCCAGTTCAATCATTAGTTTCTTTTTTATTCATAATATGAATACGGTGCACATCGTTATTCACTTAATATCAGAAACTCTTTCCTATGAACATCGTAAAGGTCACCAACCTTAAAACTATTTTAATGCAAACTTAGTTTATATGTATTCTGTTTTTCTTGAGGTTTGCGGTGCTAATAAATGCCAGAGATTTTGACGGTTAGTTACCGAACCTTTGAATGGTAGTGGGAAGGAAATAGGAGACATTTCACCTACCTTTTTCAATCTTTGGAGCAAATGCCAAGCACTGGGCCCAACGACGTCATTCAGCGCTGGAAAGGAAATTGAAAAGACTTAGGTTTGAAAGCTGTAACAGGAGGTAAACTCGTAGTTGCAACTATGAAATAATTTTTAGAAGAGTTAGGATAGCAAGATGGAAGAAAGGTAATATAAATGGAGGTACAGTAAGATGAATGAAAGAAGTTTGTAGCTTGGAGCCGAGGGGACGCTGCGAAGAACCTTTAGTAATGCTTACAGTGCACCCTTGAGGTGCACTGACGATACTATTATATGATATATATATATATATATAATATATATATATATATATAGATATATAGTATATATAATATATATCTATATATAATATATATATATATATATATATATATTATATATATATAATATATATATATATATGACAGCGGGCAGACAGCTACACATTCCAACAGGGGTTCCAGCAAGACAAACAGCTTACATCGATTAGTTTATTATAGTACATGGGACTCAGCTATAGGACGGGATCCAGGATATCGAATCCCGAACTCTCGAGTATTCGAACAAACATGCCTCAAAATGCAAGATTCCTATGGAAAAAAACACATTTTTCTATCCTTACCTCAACAACCCAAGCATCCTTTCTAACAACACTTGAGTCACTTTACATTAACACCTATCGCCTAATTTAAACAATTACGTCTCTGCCACTCCCCTTTCGTTGGCCTGAAGTGTAGTTTGGTCGGTCCTCACGGTTCTAGTCATTCTGGCTCTTGTTCTCTGAACTGATAGGTAGTCTTTTAATACTTATAAGCTTTTAATAATTCATATTTTTGGATTGTTTTCTTTTACTTATTTTACTGTTTTTTAAAAAAGAATAAATTTTTATTCCAGACTGATGATGTGCCAATGTTTGGGGCACGAAACGTCTCCAATAAACTAATCGTGTAAGCTGTTGCTTGCTGGAAACCCCTGTTTGGAATATATATATATATATCTATATATATATATATATATATATATATATATATATATATATATATGAGAGAGAGAGATTCAAAAAAACAAATTTTATCCCATATATCTATGAGTCCAAATCTTTTAATAAGTTCGCTTTGAACTAAAACTTTCAAGTTATCAACTGCCGTAGGGGAAAAACCCTAAAGTTGGAAAATCATATTCCCAAGAGAAGAGTTCTCAATCTGGAAAGAGTTTGTGTGAAAGTCGTCATCATTTCGACGACAACTATGTGACTGGAGCTCTTGATCTTGGTTTCAATTAGAACCAAAAAATAAAATGGAAAAAGTAATGATCTTAGAATTCTGGATGGAGGAACACAGAAAAAAAACTTCCTTCTGTTACTTATAGTTTATCAAATTCCACTATATTTTTATTCTAAAACTTTCAATAAATTCATTTCTCAGGTATATTGAAAACGTGAAGGTAAGGGCCCCGTGTATCTTTCTAGGTAATAAATCATAAACGAATATTACTTGCTATGTGAAGTTATGTAATGACCAGTAGTAATATTCCTATCTGAAATGATGAGCAATGTTATGATAATATGGAGAAAAAGGTTTGTAAACATTGAGACGTCATCCACCTAAAGATCAGATGTTATCGGGACAAGGATGACGCCATGAAAATCATCTAAGGACCTGAAGAAATCTATTTCCCAAATGAGAAGGCATGTCTTGGTAACACCTGATCACTTTTGGTAATGAGCTGGGCCTAATTAATACTTGATTCTTACCTTTCAAAACTTTTTTAATTACCATTCACATCCAAGATAAATTCAAATAAAAAAATCCGTGTGTGTGTGTGTGTGTGTGTGTGTGTGTGTGTGTGTGTGTGTGTGTGTGTTGGAAATATAGTTTACATATCTTCAGTCTCTCTAAATATCCTCAGTCTTTCTGAATATCTGACACAGTGAAAAATACGTTGAATAACGTTGCCATGAACCTGTAAAATTCATAGACTACGTGGTAAATGACTACATTTTCTGAGGTATCTCACGGAGTAATAAAAGTATCTCACAGAGAAATAAGAATCAGTTATGAAAATACATCTGTATAACTTTTCATTATCACTGTTTTATGTAAGTGGAGCTGAGTAAAATATCCCACTGAATAACCAAAGGAATAAATGTCCCAGACTCAGAGCTGAAATCTACATTCCATTTTCATTCTGCCCCAATCAACCCCAAATTCCACAAAATACCCTTTCTTCGTGCTACTTGGCTACTTGAGAGTAACCCGACTGAGGCCTGGAACTTTAAAGACTTTTTGTGTAGAATAGTAAAGGAGCAACCAATTATCCCATTCGTTTCTTTGTTTCCATAGGCCTATCTCAGTGAACTGGAAAGGCTACCGTGAAATTAGAAAGCTGGTACAACATAGGCACTTTCCTGGAATGAAGTCTACTTAATACGCTCTAAGTTTCTGGAATCCTGGAAAATACCGTTTCACATTCTTTCATGAAGAAACAGAGCAAGGTTGTTCTTGGCATTAGGCAGATGAAGGGAGGAGCGTAACTATCACAAAAAAAAGTTGCATTTTTCTTGAACTAAAAACGACGAATGATTTTAGAGAAACTCGAGAGCAAACCTTAATGAAATTAGGCATATAATATCCTGAGTCCAGAAGAATTACCTTTATACTATACACTTACGATATATATATATATATATATATATATATATATATATATATATATATATATATATATATACATATATATATATATATATATATATATATATATATATATATATATATATATATTATATGATCTACCAAAGACCCCACTTTTAAAAAAAATTATACAGCAATTACGAGCATCGGGATATTTTCATTTCCTTTACTGGTGTTACTGTGCTCTTCCGCACCTACTGTCGCTTAAAATTGACAAACACAATCCTTCAGTTCAGCAGAATGGCATTTTCCCTAAGACAAAACGGATATCGTACTGATTTCGTAAGGAACGGGGTTCCAAAAAGAACTGGTAGCGACGTGCCCCGTGTGTACTAATATAACACGAACAACTGGCTACATAGTCCGAATGTCTCTTTTGTTCTGAGATTTTGTGTAAAAAGTAATAACGACTTATTTCAGAGATCAGAAATTACTATTTAAGGTTGTGACGCAAAATTCATATTTCAGTAACCCAAAAAGAAACTGACCTGATAATTATGTCAAGCTCATTATTCCTGATATAACAAAAGAAAACAGTGTGGTTATAGAAAATTATTCATAATGCAAACATGGAAGATAAAAAGTGCGGTCTGTTAAAATATGTAAATGCACTTTAATTCCCAAGTGCATCTAAGTGCCCATCAAGCATATCTGATGAAGCAACTACGAATGGCGAAAAAAATCTAACCTCTGAGTAACACTTTTATTTCAAATCCTGCAACTGAAATGTTCTCATATCTACAGGACTAAGACTCTCAAAATGGTGAAATATTAAGGGTGAGTTCTATGGAATCCAAATGTACGAAGCCACTCTAGTTTATTTCTCATCAAACAGTTTTAATTTCCTTGAAATAAGAAAGAACGGGGCAACCGTTGTTTATCGCAAAGTTTATCGAGATTCACGAGTAATAGGGACGTCAACAAGTCTGCTTAGAAGATGAAACCCGGAACAGAGTTTAATATCTGAAGCACCAAAATTGCTTTCGAAGTAATCGAATGAAGCCTTTTAAGCAGAGAATCATTTTTCGCAGGCCCCGTTATCCACCAGGCTCTCTTCGCCGAAAAAAATACGAAAATGCAAGATTCCCCGAGGGAAAAAAAATAATGGTAATTTCAGTTTCATTTTTCCCTTGTAGAGATAATTCGAGAGTACAACGGCTCTGCATGAGAGAGAGAGAGAGAGAGAGAGAGAGCCTAAAGATGTTTATTTATGGGTCTGAATTATGGGTCTGAATGATGTTGAATCATTGGGTGTGCAAACAATACAGAGAAATACAACGTGTATTTTCGGTAATATTTCGCTATGGACAAAACGATCAACACAATGAAAAACTGTCTCTCCAAAAGAGCAAAATCATCAGACCACAAAAAGGGACTTTACAATTATTCAGAAAACCTGGAACCGAAGGAGTCTTTAAACATTATTTCATACCACAGACCGTTACACACACACACACACACACACACACACACACACACACACACACACACACACACACACACATACAACGCAGAAAAGCTTTTAGTTGTCAAGAAACAGGAGGTTCAACTTCAGAGAGAAATCTGGAATGTTACTGCATGCAAATCAGCGCACCTAAAACAAAAGCGAAATGAATGGTAGTGTATTGTTCAAGAGAGAAAGAGGAAACAGAAGTGTCATTCCGACAGATTCGCCACTTGTGTTACACTGAAGATGAAGAAATATTTTGTCAACCAAATGGAAGTTTATTCCTTTAATGTTTAAAAACTAATCTTACCACATTACATAAAATTATGCAATTTTGCACTGAAGATGAAGTAATATTTTTTCAACCAAATGGAAGCTTATTCTTTTAAATGTTTATAAACGAATCTCACCATATTAAATAAAAATATGCAAATATTTGTAAGTGTATATACAAAATTAAGAATTACACATTGTAATGGCTTATTTCTTATTGTCACTTCCAAATCAATTAATAATTTTCCTACTCTATTATCATGAGTAGCTTTCGAATATAATTAAAGTAGTCAAGGAAAAGTAACAGTTAATGGACAAGAAGCAAAAACGTGAGTAATACGCACTGACTGCTATTCACCATGGCAGACACTCTTACTTAATTTACTAAATATGCCATTCGCTACAATAATTATACTTTACTAAAAACGTTCCTCATAATATTCAAATTGACGATTATATTCCTTATAATACTCTATATAATATTGCTTCGTCCTCAGAGAATTTGCCGAAGCTTCATTAATTATAACCCTGAATACATTTTAGAGGCTGCTTGTAATTGGACACCTAACAATTGTATGGTTTACTGTTTGTCAGAACCAATTTGTAATGATGTCTAATAGCATACTGTAGATACATGAATGAAACTGACTATTTTACTGTAGATTTATAACAGTAAGATAATAAGTATATTTTTCATCTGCTGAAGTTGAGGCCCTTACCTCTATCAACCTCTGTGACGAAAATCTTTCGAGTTTTATGTGTTGGAGACGTCGGTAACTCTCCGCAAAGCCTTTTTTCCTACTGATGTTATTTTAGGAAAGTGAGGAAGTAAACTTCCATGAGAAACCTATCACTTCTCACGGCTACCGTCTACTTGTTACCCCTTAATTAAGGCGAGATGGTTACCAGGCTGTGGTCATGATAATAGTTACAAATGCAAGTGATAGGTAAGTACCTTGGATAGGCAGAACCCTGAAGCTTCCAGTATAGATTTGCAGCTGTCAACTGCCAAAATTAGAAACCTGCCTTCACCCCTAGTATTTTTTAAAAATTTCGGAATTATTTATTTTGCGTTTTATTTCACGTACAGAATATTTCGTAGCCATTAGAGGAAAACATCTTTTGTAATATGACAGACAGGTCAGCAGCAAGACACTAACAGTGTTTGCATGGTATTGGTACTCGGTTTTATTTATATTTGTTTCTGTTTTTATATTGTGTTGGGAAATCTGTTACAGTAAATAAATAATAAAGATTCTGACGTATTATTTTCCCACCTGTGATATTTACATGTACTTCTTGAATGTGTACATGTTAATGGGCGGCATTTTAACTACTAATTGTAAATGTTCATTGCGTTTAAGAAGCTTTCGCATGTTGTGTGAATGTTCTTTGTGTTTATAAGAAGCGTTCGTATTTTGCTAGTTGCCGTAGTTATTTGTTGTATGAGAAATTCAGTTATTCCCCCTTGCCTTTGTTTTTTCGTGTGAATAGTGTTAGTGTTGTAAACGACAGATGTGTGCTCACGATTTTGACTGGCAGTGACATCCAGTATGAGGAATTTGACTGCAACACCGAAGTTAGTGAGAGAGGAAACTTCCAGGATACGGTAAAGTGGGATGGAATGGATGGCAAGGGTGAGCAAGGTGCCTAGTTCATGGAAGGTCCAAAAGAATAAGATGAATAATAATTAATCTTCGACATAGAGAGAGACAACGTATGATTGGGTTAACAGGCAGATCCAGACGTGGGGTTACCACTATGAACCAGAAACAAAGATGGAAATCAAGGGATACGTTACAGGTCTCCAACTCTTAACAAATTCGAGCAAGTAGCGTCTATTTAGGTAATGGCTTCCAAGTTCAGGAAATCTAACCCATGAAGAAGTATCACCGTTAAAGAGGTTTAGTAGCAACTGCGAGTTTGAATTGTCGGTTTCATTCCCCTGCTCACACATCCACAAATTAAGCTTGTCTTCTATATATTTATTTTTTTACTCAAATATTGGAGGAGGCCTTCCTGTTCAGTCTTTTCATGACCCGAGAGCAGTGCATGGGTATTGATGAACCAAGTGCAAGAATGCTTGGGGAGGACGTGTTAAAAACTAATGCATATCCTTTCTTTCACCTGTAACAATTTCAGGGTGAAACCGAAACCTTTCGTCCGTCCGACCGTCACACATTTATTGCGTGGTCTATGGATTTGATGAACATGATTTTAGGTGGCTTAATGTTTGACATAAACGTCATCTTGAATGGTCTGGGTTAACCAGACCTTCTTTCTGGGAAAATTTCTCTCTCTCTCTTTTCTCTATCTCT
>NC_061088.1:61571537-61612692 GCF_015104395.2 Macrobrachium nipponense
AGAGATAGAGAGAGAGAGAGAGAGAGAGAGAGAGAGAAAATTTCCCAGAAAGAAGTCGTTTAACCCAGACCATTCAAGATGACGTTATGTCAAACATTAAGCCACCTAAAATCATGTTCATCAAATCCATAGACCACGCAATAAATGTGTGACGGTCGGACGGACGAAAGGTTTTCGGTTTCACCCTGAAATTGTTACAGGTGAAAGAAAGGATATGCATTAGTTTTTAACACGTCCTCCCCAAGCATTCTTGCACTTGGTTCATCAATACCCATGCACTGCTCTCAGGTCATGAAAAGACTGAACAGGAAGGCCTCCTAATATTTGAGTAAAAAAATAAATAAATATAGAAGACAAGCTTAATTTGTGGTCATGTGAGCAGGGGAATGAACCGACAATTCAAACTCGCAGTTGCTACTAAACCTCTTTAACGGTCTGATACTTCTTCATGGGTCAGATTTCCTGAACTTGGAAGACATCACCTAAATAGACGCTACTTGCTCGAATTTGTTGAGAGTTGGAGACCTGTAACGTATCCCTTGATTTCCATCTTTGTTTCTGGTTCATAGTGGTAACCCCACGTCTTGATCTGCCTGTTAACCCAATCATACGTTGTCTCTCTCTATGTCGAAGATTAATTATTATTCATCTTATTCTTTTGGACCTTCCATGAACTAGGCACCTTGCTCACCCTTGCCATCCATTCCATCCCACTTTACCGTATCCTGGAAGTTTCCTCTCTCACTAACTTCGGTGTTGCAGTCAAATTCCTCGACCCAAAGATGTCACTGCCAGTCAAAATCGTGTGCACACATCTGTCGTTTACAACACTAACACTATTCACACGAAAAAACAAAGACAAAGGTGAATAACTGAATTTATCATACAACAAATAACTACAGCAACTAGCAAAACACGAACGCTTCTTATGATCGCAAAGAACATTTACTCAAAATACGAACGCTTCTTATACGCAATGAACATTTACAATTAATAGTTAAAATGCCGCCCATTAACATGTACACATTCAAGAAGGACGTGTAAACATCACAGGTGGGAAAATAATACGTCCAAATCTTTATTCTTACTTTACTGTAACAGATTTCCCAACATAATATAAAAACAGAAATAAATATAAACAAAACCAAGTACCAACACCATGCATTAACACTATTAGTGTCCTGCTACTGACCTGTCTGTTATAATACAAAAGATGTTTTCCTCTAATAGCTACGAAATATTCTGTACGTGAAATAAAACGCAAAATAAATAATTCCGAACAAAGTTTAAATTACTAGGGGTAAAGGCAGGTTTCTAATTTTGGCAGTTGACAGCTACAAATCTATACTGGAAGCTTCAGGGTTCTGTCTATCCAGGGTACTTACCTATCACTTACATTTGTAACTATTATCACGACAACAACCTGGTAACTATCTCGCCTTAATTAAGGGGTAACAAGTAGACGGTAGCCGTGAGAGGTGAAAAGTTTCTCATGGAAAGTTTACTTCCTCACTTTCCTAAAATAACAACAGTAGGAAAAAAGGCTTTGCGGAGAGTTACCGACGTCTCCAACACATAAAACTCGAAAGATTTTCGTCACAGAGGTTGATAGAGGTAAGGACCTCAACTTCAGCAGATTAAAAATATACTTATCTCACAATTATAAATCTGCAGTAAAATAGTAAGTTTCATTAATGTATCTACAGTATGCTATAAGACATCATTACAAATTGGTTCTGACAAACAGTAAACCATACAATTGTTAGGTGTCCAATTACAAGCAGCCTCTAAAATGTATTTAGGGCTATAATTAATGAAGCTTCGGCAATTTCTCTGAGGACGAAGCCTCAACAATATCTCTAATGGCAAGTCTCTCTCCTTTTGCTTTAATATGGAAAATGTAAGTTATTGCATTTCAATTTTCGTCAGACATATCACTCACAATCGTTCAAAAAGAGACGATATATAAGAAAAAATAAAATAGTAATAAATTAAATTCCTTCGTTGTCAGATGCCTCGGAAATGCTAGCGGTAAATTTAAGTCAAAATCACCATCAAGTGCCCCGTCCAACTCAGTACGCCCCCGTAGAGAGGTAGTATCGTCAGTGCTCCTCATGGGGTGCACTGTAAGCATTACTAAAGGTTCTTCGCAGCGTCCATTCGGCTCCTAGCTACAAACCCTTTCATTCCTTTTACTGTACCTCCGTTCATAGTACATTTCTTCCATCTTGCTATCCTAACTCTCCTAAAAATTATTTCATAGTGCAACTACGAGGTTTACTTCCTGTTACACCTTTCAAACCTACGTCTTTTCAATTTCCTTTCCAGCGCTGAATGACGTCATAGGGCCCAGTGCTTGGCATTTGGCCCAAATTCTATATTCCAATAAAGAGTAAGTAAAAATGCGTCCAATACGACTCGTGAACTGGTAAAATGAAGAATCAGACACGCAGGCACAAAGTCACTCATATGCAACTTAAATGCAACTGTAACGAAACCCAATAAAATTCAAGCAGCAGTCGATTTCCATTTTGGTCTTATTTGCTCCAAAGATTGAAAAAAGGTAGGTGAAATGTCTTCTATTTCTTCCCACTACCATTCAAAGGTTTCGGTAACTAACCGTCAAAATGTCTGGCATTTATTTAGCACCGCAAAACCTCAAGAAAAACAGAATACATATAAACTAAGTTTGCATTAAAATAGTTTTAAGGTTGGTGACCTTTACGATGTTCATATGAAAGAGTTTCTGATATTAAGTGAATAACGATGTGCACCGTATTCATATTATGAATAAAAAAAGACACTAATGGTTGAACTGGAAAAGCAATTTAAATACCTAAATGGAAAAAGAATTCTAAACCCTCAATGAAAACTTTGTGTAATTAAAGCAATTCTTAATAACTTCCCAGATATATACACGAATAATCTCGACATCTAATCTCTCTTGTACGTTGATTACAATATTGTTGAAATACTATTTGCTACCAGATGGAGAAGTGTGGAGAAAACAGTCATTTCATGAATGATCTAAGGCGCGAATAAATCAACGTGATATAAACACATTATACACAAAGCCACAGGTTTGTTAAATCCTATTTGCATACGACACAATATATCAAATATATAAAGTACCACTAAAAGTACAACTAACATTACATCGCCATCATAAAATGTTGAAATGTGGTGTATTGCCATTATAGTTTCTTTACAACACAAAAGCAGCTAATGGAATAGAATTATTCCATTCAATCATAAGCATCAACTGAAACTTTCGGTCTTTCCATTGGACGAAACCTTTCACGGCACTGGATATCTGTTGACAGTATCCTTTCACCCTAAAAGTGAAATTAGTTTTTCTGTGCACATTCATTTTAACGATAATTAGAGAATTTATTTCTTATCTAAAACTGCAAACTGGCTTGAGTGTTATACCTAAACGTTAAAGTACTACTGCACATAATTATCTCCCTGTTATCCTTTAGATGTTAAAGTTAACTAACACATCTCAGTGAAAATATGCCAGTATATTCAAAATGAAATAGTAATGGCGATCGTCGCCAACTTTGAGAAAAACAAACATCTTTAGCATTGTACCTTTAGTCTCTCCATAATCATAAATAAGATGGAAAAACTTGATTATTCATGAAACACTACTTACACCCATATGCAATACTTTTTACAAATATTCCTTATCAGACTTGAAATGAGTCTCAGCGATTTCGAAGTTTATAAGAACTAATTAGTACGTAAATATCTCTGCAATTTTGCATAACATAGCCGGCTTGAGAAGACTAATCCCATATCAGCTACTAATCTTGGCAAGGGATTTCCTTGCACTATACCTACATATTTTGGTGTACTTTCCATCTTGAGTTGATGCACAGTTGTACACTTGGTAAAAAAGGTAAGGCAAGGATGATGTAATGGTAATATTAGTCCATTGGTAGATAGGGAACAAAGAAACAGAGATGTACAATACCTCTTCAACAAAATATGAATATTCGAAATACGTCTTTAGATGACTTGGACATGCTTAGAAATGTTGTAGCTATTTTCATACCTAAACGCTGGGATGAAATCGATTCTTATATTATATATAGTATATAATATATATTATAATAAAGTAGGGGTAGAGTATATAATATAATAGTATAAGTATTATATATTGGTCCGATAACACAATACCAATACCGTGATTCATATACATACATCGAGCTACAAATGTCTTTTATATCTAATTCGCTCTACCTCAGAATTGACATATTGTCATATATGTTAACAAAAGGGGAATTTTTTTTTAGTCGACTAAAATATTCCCCTTCCGTTAACATTTATATATATGACAATATATTAATTCTGAGGTAGAGCGAATTAGATATTAAAGGACATTTGTTGCTCGATGTGTTATATATATATATATATACACACACACACACACACACACATATATATATATATATATATATATATATATATATATATATATATATATATATATCGAGCTACAATGTCCTTTAATATCTAATTCGCTCTACCTCGGAATTAATATATTTTCATATATGCTTAACCGAAGGGGAATTTTTTCTCGATAATAGACTTGCCTGGATCGGAGCGCGATCCCAGGATCCTTTTCAAATCAGGAACGTCAGTGAAGCTTTTACCTCTCGCGGTAGTGTAGTAGGTAAAAGCTTCACTGACGTTCCTGGATTTGAAAGGATCCTGGGATCGCGCCCCGATCCAGGCAAGTCTATTATCGAGAAAAAATTCCCCTTCGGTTAAGCATTTATGAAAATATATTAATTCCGAGGTAGAGCGAATTAGATATTAAAGGACATTGTAGCTCGATATATGTATATGAATCACGGAAAAGTTATATGACTTCTATATATATATATATATATATATATATATATATATATATATATATACATATATTTTGAAGAAAGGCTGTCTTATTTAAGGTTTTTAAATAAAAAAAAAAGCCACTAAAAGATAACACGAAAATAGTAAAACAGTAATGAATATTAATAAACAGAAGTAATTCAGTCAAACCAATAACAAATGAATGAGCAAATCCACACAATTGTAAAATGTACGAGCATCAAACATCGGCATGGTAAGTACGTTAACATAGTACTACGGCATCTCCAGTTTACAGAGGCGTCACACGAGTAGGTATACTGTCTGTCCAAAATTCGTCGAAAAAAAATATTGAATCCCCTGCTCTTTGGGACAAGTTCGGCGGCAAGGTATGAAAAGATGGAAGAGACCTTGACTCTGGAAGAGACAATGATATCGAATTTTCGAAATCACAGTCCATGATACGGCTGAGGTTTTTTATTTATTTATTCATTTATTTATTTATTTATTATGCCGGCATAAAATAAATCTTGAAGACGAATCTGATAAAAAATTTAATTAAAAGTCAGCTACTTCGAAACGAGTGTACTCGTCACAAGTTAACACACAAAACATTATAGCTAGTCCAGCAAGAGAGCTAATCTATTCAACAAGCAGATAATGAAAGTAGTCTTGCCTAGTGGAGCGGCCAACCATTTTAAATTCATTGTCAGGAAGATTATGAGGTAGTAACAGTCAAACTACAAAATCTCTTTACTACAGGTCTTTCTTTCAAACTATTACACCATAATTTTTTCCACTTGGTCCAGCTAAGAAAATGAAAGTTTATACAAATACCTTCTATACTATGTAAAGGAATGCTTTATTATTTCTATTCCTTTAGATCCTTTGTTAACTGCAAAAAGTACATTACATACATGTACTAAATTTCAGTAGCACTGAGTGCTAAACACACAAAAACCATTAAAATTTTTTTGCAAGGTTCTTCCTTGCCCACTCTTTTAATCCGCTGTAGTTGAACATTATATACAGCAAACCTAAATACTGTTTAACACACGAAATCCAACTCTAGAGACAATAGGAAGGGACGGAGAGGGGAGGGGGAGATTTGGTAGACAAACAAATTACTTCTGGGCTGAATTGAAATTCTGCTTTATGGTATAATACATAGGGACAAAATACACACGTGATACATTATATAAATTATAAACGAATTTACATTTGTGTTTACGTTATCGACTCTAGTGTATCCGTGAGGTTTACCGCATGGTTTATGAACCCGTAATGTCAAATGGAGGCGTACATGGGATATTTTACAAATTGAGGATTGCACCCTATTCCTGCACTGCCAATAATAAACAAAACTTTTTCGTCCGCCCTTTAAGCTTCAACCGACTGTCTAGGATGTGACGATACCAAAAACATTACTAATGACAGGAAATGGATTTACTGTAAATCAGAGCAACAGGAAATATACAATCTCAGTATATTTCAAACTTTGTCATCATAAAATCCATATCATTACAAAACATTGCATAAAAAATATTCTTTGCCAGAATGCTATTTACACATGCACTTGTAAGTGTAGCATGTGCAAATAAAGCTCATAAAACGTTTTTTCATCTAATCAGATGGCTTCTTAAAGGATGATTGTCATTTCTGAAGATTTGGCTATAAAATCAAGAACTTGGGTACTTTCGTCCATCCAGCTCTTCACGCAGTGAAAAGAGGGTGCTGGAGTGGTTGGACAGCAAGCTGGAAGGAAGAACATTTTATGCTGGAAGCCATGTTATTGGGCGGCCGAGAAGGTTCTCGATCCAAGGGAAAAGAATCCCTGGTCTAAACTAAATCTCTTTGATATTTATTTCCTTCATGTTATCAATGCTATTTCGTTCACAATCTATTTGCTTCATTACCTATTGCTATCACTACATCTTCCATGACTTCTCCTTTCCCACCGTTATCCCTACATAAGGGGTCGGTTGCCTGAGGCGCCTTTCCTTACAACATCCGGCATGGTTTATCATTTGGCAAAGGGGTTTTTACGACCGCATGCCCTTGCTGTCATCAGCCACAGTTATTGGCGGTGGGCCTCGCCTTTGAATAAAACATACACGTGCAAGGCAGCAATTTCCACAGTTATTGGCAGTGAGCCTAGCCTTTTACTACAAGGTCCACCTGTAAGGCAGCAGTTTTCACAGTTATTGGCGGTGGGCTTAGCCTTTTACTAAAAAAGTAAGACTGCAAGGCAGCAGCTGTCCTTTTAGTCGCCTTTACGACACGCAGGACCTACGGTGGTAATATTCTTACACCCCTAACACAGGGTGGATGAATACATCTTCCATGCATCAGATATAATTTCATGTAAACAGTGTGGACTCTTCCACATTTAAAAATCTTCACTGTTACGACGGATGGGATAAGGAATCAGGGTTAGAAAGGGGCTTGCATTTTAAGCTAAATGTGATGTCAGCCACCTTGGTGATGTTTTGGACACTATCCCCGGAGGCTGGCTCGTCAGCTTTTGTCCAGAAGCCCATCATTACAGATAAAGGGGGAAGGATTCCACGATCACATGGCTAACTCGCAACGGCCAGATTTAGCTTACAACTGCGCCTTTCAATTTGTTTCAGTGTTATCCTGCATAGGACGAACACGGAGTGTAATGCTGTGAAAATCGACTCTTACTATGGGGAATGCGATTTTCTGTACACCTCATGATATTTGCTTAATATTTTAAGCAGTTACCATTTTTATTAATCTCTACATATACTTCAAACGGAAAATGAACATCCCCCTTCCTTATTCTTCAGTTGACTTTAACACCAATCAAGATAGAAAAAGTTATTAAATCTCTTACTGGATTCTACAAATCCAGTCCAAGGATATCAGGAGTTGTTTAAAGTTTTATACGTAAAGTGACATCTGATCATAAATACTATCAAGCCTACATTACTTTTTTTTGCAGACTTTTGCAGCAAATCAAAATTGTATGCACTTAAAGAAAAAGAGACAGATTTTTAATTCAAAATTAATATATAAACACTTTCCATTCAAAGCATGTAATGGTACACTTGTCACTTTGTTGACTATTTTTAAACCTCCACATGGATATATTGAAGCAGTTACCCATCACAGATCCTTCAGCACCAAAGGGGTAGCATTAATCTAAGGCCTTGAAGAGTTCACAGAGGAATATTACTTAATCAATATCCTCCTCACATTTAGTCTGCTGAGAAACAAGTTAGTAGAAACACCTCTATCTTCTTGACCTTCTCTAACAAAACTTTGACTGGCTACATAAATACTGGATATCTGCCCATCACAAGTTAATAAATTAGAATGTAAGCCTAGTAGTGATTCAAGTGTTAAGTGTATGGCCGTGAACCGTCGTTTGAGCGAAAGACAAATGAGCGCCGACAATAGAACGCAAGACAACTGAGCACAGTAACAGTTGAGTGCCGACACTTGAGCGTCAGAAATGCAAAATTTACTAAGATTTCATAATACAATAATATAATGAAGAAAAATCCAATAAAGAAAAACAAAATATATATCGATAAATATTTACCAGAAAAATTTGCTAGTGTTTTCTTCTCTCTATTAGTTATTTAACTATTGTAGTTGTTTTATCATAACTATAGCACACACACACACACACTCTCTCTCTCTTCATTAGACGTTTTGTTACGACAGTCTTTTAGTTACTATATTTAAACTTGTTTGGTTATCATTATTCCGTTTTAGTACAAGTAAAAGCAAAAAGGTTTACTGAAAATTTTACCATTTCAATGAACCCAAGCTATGGAGAAGACAACATCAAAAGGAAAAGAAAACATATTACACGGAGGCCACTGTTACAGACTAGAGTGCTCAAGAGTGGCAAAGAGTTATGGCGCTGTATAAATGGAAAGTGGGAAGGAAGGATGGACATGTTTTGGATATGAATGCACATCTGTTAATGATCACGATCATATACCCGATCCTGCAAAGACACCGGCCAGTTTATCAATGATGCAGCTTCGTGAAAGGGCCGCGATATGAAAAGGTCGACCAAGGCAGATAATTCACGGGACCCAAATAATTTCCACCCTGAAGTAGTTACTATTCTTCGAAGTATCAAACACTTCAGCGGAATGTACCTACTACGACACAAAAGAATGCCTGTCTCGGGCTCCAAGTAACGTAGGGTATAAACGGTATTACCAGTTTAGGATGAAAATTCAGGGTATAACGGTAACACGGTTTTTAGGAATGAAATCAAGGGTAGAACGGTAATACAGTTAGGATGAAATCAGGGTATATAACGGTAATACAGTTAGGATCTCAAATCATGGGGTATAAAGGTATACAGTTAGGATGAAATCCAAGTATAATTTTGCATTTCTGACGCTTAAGCGTCGGCACTCAACTGTTCTAGGATCTATTGCCATGCGCTCTACTGTCGGAGGCCATTTGTACTGCGATCAAAAGCCGGCGCACTGTATATGGTTACACCCAAAGTTTTAAAGCTCACAAAAGTATGTGCTGAAAGACCATGGTCTTATGAATCAATATTCTGCTGATCGGTTTTGTTTTCATGCCAAGGTGGGCATTCCCCAAATATAAAAATTCGTCCTTGAAATAATTTTAAGCAAAACATCCTGGCAATTACCAACAAAGAAAATATAAAAGAGGGGTCTAGTTGTTAAATTTTCGATATCTTCAAATCTGTCTTAACAGACTGTTCAAAATGTAAAAGATGAAGGATAAATATCCTTTAGCCAGACTTATCACCCCTCGAGGAATATATAGAAACAAACTTTAAATGTCCAAAGGACCCTGTCTTCAAGTCTAATTCTCCTGGTGCAACTGTATCTGTTTCTAAGCCTATGATAATATCTTATCTGCTACAGACCTGGGCTTTTGCTTGTCTAGTACATGTTTAGATTTTGTACGATAAGCTAAATATTTGAATGGAAATGACTACTTACCAATTCAATGTTCATTTAAACTACTCTGAGAGCATTTATGTGGAAGCGAATTAATTACCAACGGATTGACAAAAAGATGATTTATGCTACAGTTTATATATAAAATTACATCTGCTCACAGTTACCCTTCCTTATGAAAACTGGGTCATACGAGCCAGTAGATGACATCTCTTTTCATAAGTATAAGATCCAGGAGTTATCCATCCTCACATCCCACCTTGGATACTTGAAATTTCCTGGTGCCCAAAATACTTCTCAAAGGGGAATAATCCAAAAGGGGAGGTCAAATACAAATCCGTTGACTAAGACGCTGCTCATACAGACCATATAGTTATTTATATATGGCTGAAAATTAGAAAATGGTGTTGGATGTGCTGTAATCCATAAGGATGAACCTATGTAACTACGTTACTTGAATGTGCCTTAGTGTTTACCGCAGAGTTGACAGCATTAGTTTAGGTTTTAGAACTCTTTTTAAATAGTAAACGAAAATACTTCACCATATACTATGTCTCTAACGGTGCATTGCACTCATTGGAAATTTATAATAAGTTTCCTCAGTTAAGTGGTAGAAAAATGGCTTAACACTTCAGAGCTGCAAAAGGGTTGCCACAACATTATCCAAAAGGCTCAAAAGTGGCACTTTTCCATATCTTGCTGGCATATACTTCTTAATTGTGTGATCACTTATTAAAATAATTACACACAAACTGATATGAAAAGCTCAATGGGGTCATACATTTTAAGGAAGCGGCAATAAGGTGGCTGCCAATCCCTGCCTTTTTGCCAGTAATGAAAAATGCAAAAGCATTTTGGGGTTATATTAGCTCATGGCCGACAAATTTAAATGCCAGACGAAAGTTTGAAGTCGTATTAATCCGACCTAAAATCGGGCATACCTGGCTCACACATAACTATATTTTTGATGGCAGCAGTGGTGCTCCAGTGTGTGCTCACTGACAGGTTACCCTGTTTATGGGCAGCAAAAGGAAGTATCCCGTCGCCCCGAAATCTCATAAAAATAGTCATACCACCTGGCTCTGTCGGCATTAAATGGCTTCATTCATTCTTATCCTGCTGTGATGCACACACACACACACACACACACACACACACGTTCCGGTAACAATTCCTGGCTATTCATGAAAATCAACAAAGTGGCCCTGGAATGTGCGTCTTCTCGAATCCTTACGAATTGTGCATTAAAGTAATTCAAGATGGATGTCAAAAAATCTTCATATGAAAAGAATAACAAATAAGTCCTCCTCATATACGAATAAATGATAGATGTTTTCCAATGAATTTGCCTTTCAACGAAAATATATAGTAGTGAAACTTTTGCAACAAAAGTTTTTAAATATGGAAGGTGAAACGGACAACAAGCAGACTCCAATTTCCTAATGAGAACTTCTGTCCAATTTGATAGCCATTAAAAATACATCTGGCAAAAGATGCAACACAAACTGTCTGAAACTTGGAGAAAGAGCGGCAATTATCGTCAAAATTCTGCCCAGTTCCGTCAACAAGGACATAAACACCTGAAGTTGTTTGTTATGAACAGAATGAATGGCTAAACTTATAGACCACTTATCTTGATGACTTGGACAAGTGGAAAACTGCAGAGACGGTTTTGGAGAAAACTTTCTCTTCACCAGCCCTCAAATTACAACTTAATACTTACACAAATACTCGTATATACAAACTTATTCATTTTGCAACAGTTCTTTTCCCCTTCGACCTTTTTTTCCTTTGGTCAGGCGATTTTGCTCACAAGTACGATATCCTCATTTCCTAGAATAAAAGTGCCCTTTTTTTTGTCTGTTCGTGATCTTTGTTTCTGTTAGTAGGATTTCTTTACTTTCTTGATAGAAGTTCGTGTACATTTTCATTAAGTCACAAACACACAAGGAAAAGCATAGTCACTACAAGTGCATTTGGAAAATCTGTTTCAAAGAATTATTCTCACTTCCAGACATCTGTTTTGACAATCTTACAAGACAAAATACTGTAAACTGAAAGAAATTTTTCGAGACATTGGAAATTGCAACAACGCCCCTGCTGACTCGTCTTTCAGTCTGTGTAATATTGATTGTGGTATTAAACTGTAACTGGCAGATATATATTTCTTTGGCAGTAACCGCAACCCTTATGAAAATCTGTTTTTTTAACGTCATAATTCCTATAACAAATAAATTCACAGCTAATAACCAAAAATAACTTACAACGACATGAGCTGGCCAGTTCTCTCTTTCATCCTACCTTGGGTGATCTATGACTTGAGATTAAAAGTAACCTGTTTTCTACTGAGAACATTAATCACTCGCCCGCTTCCTTTGGAAGTAATAGAAATTCAAACCCTGTCCCACCAAACTAGTGGAGTTCACGAGGAAGGTCCATCACTTCAAAATTTCTACTTCCTCTGTGGTCATTTATAAGGGTGCGAACTATGGTGCATTAATTCATCTTGTTCTCAGGGTACGAACGACAGACAATAGCGTTACCAGAAAGGAATAAAACTGTTTGGCAATCATGACAACACAATCCCACGTGAGAGGGAAGCAAGTCATCTTCAGATAACCAGGGAGGCAGTAGTAAATATACACTAAACCCTCAGAAAGAACTGATTGTTGTTATGCCAGCATTGCTGCAATATACACCCCTGATTCTCACATTATTCAACTTAATAAATAGCGTAACAAATACTCGTACCTGCCTGCACGTCAACTACTATCATGAAACCCCTACCGAACAAAGGGCTTTGTGAAATTGGACTATTCGTTTCTTTCTGCGCTTCCATTCTCCAGATCTCCTCCATCTCACATTTCCCATCTTAGTAATCCTGTCTCCTCACGTTTTTCTGGTGGCCGAAGAGCACTTCAACCAGACGCCACCACGTATGAGGATATGGGGGGGGGAAATTGACAAAGCCATGTCAAGTTATTTCCATTGCCTCCCCCCACCCCCCTTAACCATTATCTCACCTACATATCAAACATCCGTCATTTCACTTACGGTATCATTACTAACTCAAGCTTGTCGTCTAACTTGTAATATTCTCTTTTAAAGCTTTATCCTCATGTCGGTGAATCATGAACATACAGGTTCAAAGAAGCGGCCAAACAATGGATCCAGTAGGACTGGCGCCACAAGATATGATGATGAGGTTCATTTACATACCATGATCCTTGTCCGTAGAGCTAATTAAGTCCGAATAGACTTTTGGATACTCAAACTGTTAGCTAATAAGTACCTCATCAAAATAACCTCAGAGGTGTCATCAACTATTCTACGGAAAATTACCAACCAAACAATGTCCACAAAGTTAATTAAACCCAATTCTTAACTTGCAAATCGGCTTTATCGATCTGCGGCAAGATCGTATGTGAACGGTGCTCGAGAATAAGTAAAAACGACCACTGAACAATTTTGTTTTCGACTTCGTTTGGTAGTCTGCTCATTCAAGTAAAATAAACCTTATAATAATCCATGGATTCTGTCAGAACAGCTCTTATCGTGGTTTCCTGAGGGCAGCATCAAGTGCGTCGTAAAACAATGTTGGCATCCATGTGAAACATCCCTTCTTTGGGAGGGTGTTAGGATAAAAATATGAGAGAAGAGAGAGAGAGAGAGAGAGAGAGAGAGAGAGAGAGAGAGAGAGACTGCCTTTACAGCTACATCTGTATTTGGAAATGCAAGCATTAAATTACTGCACTTAGAAGCAGAACACTAAAACTGCTGCTGGGCTTGAAAGACTTGAGGTAAAAAAAAAATTGGCAATCCAGCAAACTGTTTTGACCGTTAAGCTTCAGCAATCAGCGTTTGGGCCAAACTGTCGGAATTATCCTTGTTTAACAATGCCCAACCCACTGAGAGAGAGAGAGAGAGAGAGAGAGAGAGAGAGAGAAACCTTGCCAACTCAGCGATTGTCCCTAGCCGACTTAAATGGGGGAGGATTTGAGACCTGAAGGGTAACCGTCCGTAAAATATCGGCGAATATCACTTATTAAATGAGCCGTTCAAGTCACCGGCGTCTGAAACACTATAAAAAACTAGGATATTTTTTATTCCAATTTCGGTTTTAAATTGAAGCTAACAGAAGTGCAAATATTTTATCCATAACTGCCTTATCTGCCCGGTAACACCAAAAACATAAAAGCTCCACATTTTCTAAAATTTATTTGACGTCGGCATCCAGAATTTTCATCCGTTTGCGATATGTGGAAAGAAAGCTTATACACTTAGTTTTCTTCTTCTCTTTCCAAAGTCAACTTCTTTAACTGGATTAGGATCTGATAATTTAGTTTCGCCCTTCATACTGCCAAAGGGATGGAGGGATTCATTCCTAAGACTTCGGAGCATTAGAAATAGATGCACGGGCACATGGTTATTTCTTTCACGGTTCTTTGCAATAGATAATATGAACAATAAATATCTGCTAAACATATACGACAATCACCACTTCAATATTACTATTGTAAACTGTAGACGCCAGTGGGACTGAAATAAAGGGCTCAAGACTTTGGATAAATTTAAGAAAGCTGAAACGACTGCAGTCAAGCGTCATAACTTGCAGTGAACCTCAAAATAACTTAATTTCAATTAATGCATTCCAGGACTAAACCGAATTTCACACTTGAAAGGAAGAGAGTCTGTATTACCAATGTCAATCTTCAGGTTTCTCATTTACTTCCAAGTTTCTATTTAGAGCATGGACCTGAGCTGGCATAAGGAGGACTTAATCAAAAAACAGGAACTTGTATCGTGACCAAAAACAAGAATTTAGCTACTAACAAAAAAATAAAAGCCACAGGAAATTCCTCAGTACCCATCTTGACTAACGACTAAACAATCAAGTCACCACCAAAGCAAACTTCCTTATTCCTCAAGACACTTCTCTTCGAACTCACTGACAGTACCACCAAATCTCTGAAATTTAAAATAAATAATGAACGAATTATAACCTCTGAAAACAGAATTTTCCTTTGTTATTTATAAAACATATCAAGAGAAAAACCGGAATAAACTTTAAAATAATATAAAGGTAAGAAAGGTAATTTAACGCCTGCATAACTCCTCCCTGACGCTTCCTATATAAATTGTTTTCCTTTTCTTTTCGGTCTCCCCAGTACTAATTCACAAATCTACTATGTCATTATTGCATGTTGTCCGTATGAAATGTGACTATAAAAGCACAGTGGACCAGAATGCTATGACAATATGTGAGCACGCACCCACCTATGGCAAAGGTATGTAGCAGGCAAAGACGAGGACGAACTCCCAAACCTTTGCTCCAATGCATATTTTCCACACTTGAGGATGGACCTTCATAGATACTTTAATTTAAGTTCTTCATTTTTTCTCATGAAAAATTTTCCTTTCCTTCCCGGCCTTTGACTACACCAGTACCTTCTGCTATAAGCCTTATACGGATGAGCACCAAAAGGTTTATTTCTTATCATATATATTTCTCTACGATATGTGCACGTTTTTCTCCCAAAGATTTAACTGTCACCTAAAGGCCAGTGCTTGTTTAATAGCACTACTACCATTCATCAACACAGGCTGCTTCATGAGCACGAGCTCTTGCAAGCCAGTGCAATCTACAACAACAACCACAAATCCACAATACCCTTACATTTGTTGTTGTGACAATACCCGGCTATCGTAAGAAGAAATCTCAAGCAACTGTTTGTAACATCCGATTGGTTTACGTTTCTTCACTATAAATAAAAAGATACCCAACTGCTTCAATAACCTTCATGATTATCATAGCTGAGATGACAACAGATCGACTCTGATATGTTTTGTAAGTACAACAGAAAAGTGAGTAAGACCAACAGAAAAGATGCAGTACAAAGTCATCTCTACAACGAATAACCCCAATGTCAGAAATAGGGCTTCCTGCTTTTTCTATTAATTTAAATCTTCCGATAACTGAAACAGAACCTTAAAAATTACGTCTAGGTGCCTAATTTTAGCTACGATTGTAGGTAAGGACATCAGAGTCAATTAAAGTGCAGAACATGCAGGGATTCGTAATTGCCAAAGACAAAGTTGGGGACAATCACACTGCTCCTAAATTTTCTTCAGTGTCATTCGTACTCAACCACTATGGTTGAGCTTTTCAAGCTGTTTACATTGTTTACAAAAGATTTTTTTTTTAAGTCACTAAATTGCATTTATCTTCGTGAATTTTGTTCAAGAACACAAATTAAAGGAGAAGCAGATCTGGATTATGAATACTTAATTTAAATCAAATTGAATTTAATATGGAATTTAGGCCAAAGGCCAAGCACTGGGACCTATAAGATCATTCAACGCTGAAACGGAAATTGATCGTAAAAAGTTTGAAAGATGTCACAGGAGGAAAACCTCGCAGTTGCACTATGAACCAAATGTTAGGGGAGGGTGGAAAGTAAGATGGAAAAAATTTATGAAAGGAAGTACAGAAAAAGGAACGAAAGCGGTTGCAGCTATGGGACGAAGGCACGCTGCAAAGAACCCTAAGTAATGCCTACAGTGTAGCGCATGAGGTGCACTGACAGCACTAACCCCCTACGGTAAATTTTAATCAAAGGATACAGCACGCTGGGGGCAACAAACTGTAAAGGAATTAAGGAATCGGCTTCAGGACGCAAAGCAACCATAAACAGTAATACCGATGGTTGGTAGAAAATGCATTAATACATAAGACCTGATAAGTACCTACGTATGGCTGTATTAGGTAATCCAAAAAACTGCTTTCCAATTCAGATTCGAATATGGGGAAAAAAACATGAGTCATTTATAACTCTTGATTCTTGCGTACTCGATAAAAAGAAAAAAAAATCCTTCACAAGGATCCTCCAATTCTCTCTCCCCATGTCTGCAGCTGACCTTAATAATATGAAAAGAAAAGGCACTGACGGCTGACAAAATAAAGAAAAGATTGTAGGAGTTCAGCAAAGCTATGGATGTAAACGTTACTGCTATTTCTAATTATTTATTACGGCATCATAACAGCGAGACTGTAACCAGACGCTGACAAGTCTGTTAAAATTCGGGACCCGACTACTTTACCATTCACAAAAATGTACTAATTACCAAACAAAAAATTAATTTATAAATAATGAAAATAAAGTTAGCCAAAGAGCATAGCTACCTTAGGTACAAACTTAGGTTGAAGGCTAAAGCAAAATACTAAGTTCCATGTCTTTCCTTTCTTTAATTAATTTTCTTTTAAAGAATGAACTAATTAAAACTTTTAATTGCTTCCACTGCGTGGGATGAGTAATCGATTACCCACCCTTTAGCCTTGACAATGTATTTTAAGCACGATTAAGGATAAATTTCGATCTATCCGCAAAATGAAAGAGAGAGAGAGAGAGAGAGGAAGAGTAAGAGAGAGAGATAGAGAGAGAGAGAGAGAGAGAGAGGAGAGAGAGAGAGAGAGAGAAAGACGAGCAGAGAGAGAAGAGAGAGAGAGTTTTTTTTTTTTTTTTTTTTTTTTTTTTTTTTTTTTTTTTTTTTTGGTGAGTAAATTTAACTCTATTTTGTTTTCGAAAGACCGACTGTCAGTACCCAAAGCCCATCGCAATATTGCTATACCAGAGGTCAAAGGTGCAATTCACCAAATGGAAATTTATTGTCAAACGTCCGTTTGGCGTACACGGAAACAGATTGGGATTTAAATACATTAGCCTCCATTAACTTCTGACAAATGTTCGGAACATCTACGCCGGTTGGATTAACAATATTTAGGCGAGTGGGGTATTTTGTTTTGGTTACAAAATCTGATTTCATTGATGTAAAGTTTACTTTTCTACAGCATTTTATTTTTCCTTCCATTCCTAGCTTACATGTCCATAAAAGTCATTAAACAATAAGGACATCTCATCTTTGTCTAGAGCAATCATAATGTATAATGCGCCTTGTGTTAACAACTGAGTCAAAATTCCTTGACAATGTCCAGAGTTTAACGCTTTTATCAAGCGAAGACGTTTAATCTTAAAGGAATATTCCCATTGCTATAATTGTAAGGAAAATATAGTTAAATAAAGAGGTTAGCCTTAAACACTTCAAAGACTGAGATATGAAAAAAGAACTATGTAAGATCAGCAGAAAGGCAAGACAGGTTTGAGACTCCTCAATGGAGATGAAAAAAATTTTCTAAGCAATGGGAATGGACACTGCAAGAAGAGCGGAGGAGAGAGAGAGAGAGAGAATAGAGAGAGAGGAGAGAGAGAGAGAGAGGAGAGAGAGAGAGAGAATGGTATTCTAAATAGATTTTTACAAATGACTTTATTTACAAGTGCTGAACATGACTAATGATTTTCAGGAGTGGAAATGAGATTCGTCCATTTCTAAACTGATCTTCAACTAAAATCAAGTTAGGACATAATGCGTGTTTTAACAGAAACAGGCCTTCCTGGCGCAAATGTGGTGAAATTAATAACTAATTTAATTCTAACTTGAACTCTAATGAAGAGTAATAGTGTCAACAGCATACAAATACTCTCCGGAATACTATAATTATAATAATATAATATATATATATATATATATATATTATATATGATAAATATATATTATATATATGTATATATATATATATACCTATATATCATATATATATATATATATATATATATTATATATACACACACACACATTTTATTTTCTCCGTCGAGATCATTTCCGTTGCTTATTAATAAAAGTACAATGAAAATATTTCTGTTGTGTATAAGTTTATAATCTACTAATATAATCATGTGGTTAGATGCACAATACGCTCTTGTACAGCGTATTACCTGTGCATCAAGGACAATAATCAATACACGTCTTAACATCTACCCCTACATCCACACACATGTATGCAAGCATCTACTGTGAGTATATTCTAAATTTGAGCCCCCAACTACCAACAACAACTTTTAAGTCATAACATGCCAAAAGTCCTCTCGCCGTATGAATTAAAGCTTCAACATTATCAAGAGAACAAAGAGAGGATGTGTAAAATGTGGCTTTGGGTCTGACTATTTCTCGAATAATACGAGGAAGCGTGAGACGAGGCAGGCTGCAGCAGCTCAGGGGCCAAGGGAAAGGAGGAAACAGTGATAACAAAGCCGCAAAGACGACACAAAATCTAATACGAGATAAATGAGTAGATATTGTATGTATGTATTTATATATATATGCCTTTTTTGTTAGATGCCTTTTTTGTTAGATACATACAGTGTGACTTTCAAATAAAGTATGATCGTTAAATATATTTCCAGTGGGTCATATATGGCAGGAATTGCGGTATTTTGTCATTGAAAAAGAAAGTTATAGTGTCGAATGCTGAATGTGTATAACACACACACTCACTCACACACACACACACACACACACTACACACACACACACACACACACATATATTATAATCTATATTCTATCTATATATATATATATATATATATATATATATATATATATATATCATATATACAATATATAATACACATTCAGCAATCAACACAATAACTCTTTCTCCTTCAATGACGAACACACGAATGGATTACTGGACATGCATACATAAAATACCCCATTTCCTGGCATATATGACCCACTGAAAATATCTTTATCATTCATACTATATTTGAAAGTCACACTGTAAGTATCTAATTAATATTTTTTACATCACTAAGTTCTACCAAAATATATTTTAAAATAACATATTAGTAATCAAAAAAAAATTTTAGTTAATTTTGTAGTTACCATACATAGAGGTATAAATGTTTTATTGTGCAGAAAACGTAAGACATTTAGAAGTATTTTTTTAATTTGTATCTTATAAGAACATTATTTTTAATAATAAAAAAAATACCCCGTCACTAATCTACCATTTTGACTGCATATGAACACAGTAGAATTAAATAAATGAGGAAAATGAAGTTATGCCTTGACTAATAGCATTTACGAGATTGAGTATGTAGATGTTTTCGATTTGGAAATCTGTTCCTGATAAATTTTGGCTCTGAGTATAATAAGAATAAATAAAGATTCTACTGTATACCCTAACATTATTACACTATATACTGAACTGTACGGACAAAAGAAAGAGCATATCATAAAGAAGGTTAATGTTGTCATTGCTGCTTAATGGTTTTGTATGCCTTGCTTTTACATAATAAACTACATAAAATGTATCGTCTCAGCGAAATATACTATGGCGAAATCTCGTATTCACTTTTCT
Organism: Macrobrachium nipponense; assembly: GCF_015104395.2. Taxonomy (NCBI): domain Eukaryota; kingdom Metazoa; phylum Arthropoda; class Malacostraca; order Decapoda; family Palaemonidae; genus Macrobrachium; species Macrobrachium nipponense. Next base: position 61,591,589 of record NC_061088.1, read on the forward strand.
TTCATGCCACATGAGATATATTTGCAACAAACAACCCTTCAAGTAAATAAAACTGTAAAAACTCATTCTCAACTCCTTTTGCATAGTTTATGAGCTCGGGAGAAACGCGCGCTTTATATGGAACATGTTTCAAACATTTTTTTTCTGTTGCACGAGAAAGAAAAGGGTTCTAGATCGTACAAAGCGGATATCACTATTTTTCTTACCCATCAAAGACACTGCACAGCCTCCAACGATGCCCGAGGGAACACTAGACACACTGACCTGAAACGAAAAAATATGAGTTATAAACAAAGATGCAGTACAATGATACATTGTAGTGATTCTTTTTAATGAAGATGAAGATAATCAAGCCTGATGGATGTATTAAAAGAATATGAGGACCTTCATCAAAGAATGAAAACGCAAGATGAAAAGAAATCATTTGTGAATTAATTGCCAAGGAAAAATCTACAACGTTTAAATCATTCTGCAAAGGCAATTTTCGAAATGATTATGGAAACATAAGTCAGTATTAAAACGGGGGCAAAACTACCACAATAGTTGTATTTTCTTTCGTTCCCAAGCCTGCCTCAATCAGAAGTAAAAGGTATGGCAAAGTGTCGGTTCCCTGGCTTGTCTAAATACGATTTGTGTTAAAATGATCGCAACCACCAGGGTTGTATCTGATAATGAGTGAATTTACAACCTTCGGTGGAAAATGCAATAGTTCAAATTAGATGTTAAAATGTCAGCAAAGATATCAAGTCACGATAACTCCAATTATATTACAATAACGAAAATACTGTATTGCGAAAAATAACGACATTTGTCATAAGGGCGATCCATAACCAGCTTAAATAAAACAAATAAAACTAGAAATTCAGAAACGGGAATCGTATTATCCTTGAAACTTTTAATCTAGACCAATAACGATCCTCTGCTGGTGTTTGCTGCGATAATAGAAAGAGCGGAAACTTTACTTATACCGGAGGCTGTTATTCCAAACTTCACAAATCCATCCTTGAAACGTTTTCTCACGGAAATTAGATAACTCAAGAATAACTCCTCAAGTTCTTAAGAAAATACCAACCAGCAACCGAATCATACAATCACACTCTCATATTTTGATGATCAATAATAATACTAGTAATTATCGGGCATACTCCCGGAAGATTTGATTTTGAAAATATAATAGCGTATCTTGGCCTCGAGAAGCGATCTTGACAAAATCCGAGGCAGGAATAGAATTTTTTGTATCTTGAGCCAACCACTCAGTGAAAAATGACTCATTTATTTTCCCATCAGCACCTGAACGCTTCCGCAAACGAGTTTCGTCTTTAGAAATAGGTGAGATCCACTCTCTTGAGAACTGCAGCGTCAAAAAACACAGATTAATTACAGACTTTTAAAACCATATCAAATTTGCACTTCTCGGAAGAAAAGACTTGTAGAAATCAAATCCCTTAATAAATAATCCATAAGTCAATTATTTCTCATTGAAAGGGAAGAGAAAGTTAACCAGCTGAGAACGTTCCCATTAGTGTTAGGAAACAGTTTTTACTGAATACTTGGAAAAAAAGGAATTGAGAAAGGAAGAAATGCAGGATGTAAGAACGAAATGTTGGGTGATACTGGTTTCATTCGAAAATCTTCGGACAAGGGTGGAGGCAGTAAAAAAAACTGTAAGGTTGATGAAAAGGCATGTGACTTTTGAACCAGCTGTTTATATATATATATCTATATATATATATATATATGATATATAATATATATATATATATATATATATATATATATATATATATATATATCCATGACGCGAGATGGTAAACGTTAAGAAACTGGTCTTTATGGTAATGAAGTAGGAAGGTAGTGTACAAACAAGGGGCAAGGGAACTTGCTATTGGGACTGAGTTGTTACTGGGAAGGCTTCCTGTAAGATTATCTAATCTATAGAATGGCTACAGAAACTCCCTTGCATGGGACTTATTTGAACTTATTCATAAATTACAAGATGCACATATCAGTGGTTACAAACATATCTTTCTTTGGAGCAACTTCTGTTAATGGAAGACAGACTTGTGAAAAACATCACCTTAACAATAATGATGCATATTTTCTTATAACTAACCTCTTCTGTTCTGAACCCTCGCCATTTCTAAAGTAAATCACATTCGAATTTACAAAGGATATGTCTCTAAAGACAATCAAAAAGTCAGATCACGACCTTTTACTGTTATTAATAAAATGAGAAATTAATATGCAAGTGACAGCAATAAACTGACGTTACAATATTACTTTCACAAACAAGTTATATAAAGAAGCTGAAATATAAGAAATTCACACCTTATCGATACCATAGCCACCAGAATCACGCGCTCCTGCTGCCTTTTTTTTCAAATAAAAAGAACTCCTCCTACTTGTACTTTATCTTTTATATATAAAACTCAAATATTTACACACACACACACACACACACACACACACACACACACACATATATATATATATATATATATATATATATATATATATATATATATATATATATATATATATATATATATTTATCTTAAAGGGTTGAGACAGATGCAAAATGCTGGATTCCTCAAAGATGCTGAAATGAAAAACAAACAGGAAAACTTACCGGTGCACAACTGGGGTCAGTGATCACGAGTTTCATGTATGTAGCGTTCATGGCTCTTGTGTGCCAATCGGTGAGTGTGTGTGTGTTCGCAATGAACAGAAAATGACATATAGTCAAGGGACAAAATTGCAAAGATGGACTCACTGAATTTGATTGATAGTGTGTGGAACACGCCACAGAAGCAGAACTAGAAGTTTGTTGCAAGGTAAAGAGAACTTTGAAAAGTTAATATTTATAGCGACGAAATTCAGTTTTTAGAGAAAGGGAAGTGAGGTGCAGCACACATTCTTTATTGACGAACTTTAATGTTTTATGGTGTCATAATTATGGTCTCTTTATTTCAGATGGATTCGAAGTCACCTGATTTTGACTATTAATAAACTATGACTATTAATAAACTATGAATGTTTGGACACTTAGGGGAAAAGGGGGTTCTTATTTAAATATGATTTTGAGAGGAATATGATAGTTTAACATTTCTATTTGAGTCAGGTTTAATTAATTTTATTCCATTTTCAAGTTAGCTAATTTTGGGAAAAAATAAAAAGTATATTTTGTAACCACGAGAGTTTACCTTAGGCCTAGATGGCATTCAACAGAATAATGGTAGGCTACGTTACCAGTTACATGTTTTGTTTTCATTTGTTTAAACAAGTGTCATTTGACCTCGTTAGAGATTTTCCCTGTTAGATATATGTATGGTATGTATGTATTATGTATGTATGTATGTTTATGTATGTATGTAGTATATATATAGTATATAATATATATATATATATATATATATCTATATATAGTATATATATATACATATACTATATATGCATATATTATATAAAATATATATATATATATATCTATATATATATATATATATATATATATATATAATAATATATATATCATTCATATTCTCACAATGATCTTGATTATGATGACCACCACAAGAATATCTTGCTTGAAGTGCGAAACCGGAGAGAGAACAGGATTTTCGACTTCTTTTATAAAATTATCTACAAGGTACGAAACAAGTTTCAGTTGATATCATATAAAAGAAGGCAATGAGTTCACGAATAAGAGTAACAAGGAGTTCAAATACATACAAATAATCCAAACGGGCACAAGAAAGCTAGAATAAATAGCTATGGAAATCTTAATGTAAAAAAATCAGGTAGCGTAAACTTTTTACAAACGTTCACTCTTGTATAGCTTTAAATATATGCCTTTAAAAAGGTCATCGCTTCAGCTCCCATTTCTATATTAGCTAATAAGGGTACCTTCAATTGAGAATTTATTACTGAACAATTTGTACACGCTATTTTCACTAAATTCTAGTCGCTGACTAAATTCTCTTGCATGACAACGAAAGAGAAACTCTAAATACTTACTTACGTACTTACTTAAATACGTATATGCATACACATCCCCCCCCCCCCCCAACAACAACAACAACAACAACACACACACACACACACACATATATATATATATATATATATATATATATATATATATATATATACATATATATATAAAATTGGCCGAAACTCAGCTATCTCAGAGGTGATCTTGACAAAATATGAGGAAGCAATGAAATTATACTTTCCTAAAGCCAACTCAGTGAAAAATGACTTTTTTTTTCCTTTTGCATTAGAACCTGAATGCTTCCGTAAACAAGTTGAGTCTAGAAATAGGCGAGAACTGCAACGATAAAAACACAGCTTAATTACAGACTTTTAAAACCATATCAAATTTGCACTTCTCGGAAGAAAAAGACATGTAGAAATCAAATCTCTTAATAAATAATTCATAAGTTAATTATTTCTCATTGAAAGGGAAGAGCAAGTTATCAAGCTGAGAACGTTCCCATTAGTGTTAGGAAATGGTAATAGTAAAACGAGGGAATAAAGGACATTTTACAAACGGTTGGGGCCTTTTTAGCGGAAAAAATAAGCAGTCTTGCAGATTAAAAGGAATATGATCATTAAAGAAAGGGTCAATCAGTAAAAGGTATAAGACGCATGCAATTTCGTCTATGTATTTGCGCAAGAAGGAAATTCAAATATTAAAGATGTCATGAAATGACCGGTAAAAACAGAAAAAACAAAACTGAAGATTGAGGAAGAGACTCGTCTTTCCTGTGCTTTCCCTTTGACAAATCTCCAATCATCTCATGGAAGAGGGCCTGGCTCTTCTAACTCTTCTGGTGTTCTGAGGGGCCCGATTTAGGCTATCACATACTATACACTGTTTTCCTCAAGTATGTGCAAAGGGAACATCAGTCTTTTCCATTTCCTTTTCGCAGTAATCTCGTCTACATTTGGAATTTTGGTAATATCTGAATGGTATAATTTCACACTATACGTACGTCCATCAAAAGCTTCATCTTTAGATAAAACTCAATTATAGGTTCAAAGTAATGGCACGATTCCTGTTTGTAAGACCCCAGAGACCTTTCGCATACAATTTCAGTTTCATGTGATATTAAGAGGTTCAAAAGAACCGAAAGACAATCGGTGGTTTGAAAGAGTATTTTCAGATTATTGCACAGAACATTGCTCTTTATGAATTAGAATGACTTCTTTTGGCTGAAAACATTCGCCTCACTTACACAACCAAACTACTTCCACACCATTGCACAATTGCCCATTAATGAAATTCTCTCTCTCTCTCTCTCTCTCTCTCTCTCTCTCTCTCTCTCTCTCTCTCTCTCTCTCTCTCTCTCATCTTCGAGTATTCTTTTCAAATCCTACACATATTTTCAGCTATACTCTGTTACAGTCATAAGTCCGGATAAACAGGGAAGGTGGCAGTCAGGAAAGGTATCATTGCGTAAATCATCTACCGAAGCAAAGAAAAAAATAAAACGTTCAAAACCGAAACAGCTGGAGGAGCTCATTAAAAACAGTGATTAAGAAGAGAAGATGTCTTTCACTTAAGTATAATTCGTGAGACATTATTGGACATTATAAATAAAATATTTAAAACCTCTGCCTCGTTAACCTTCTCCATCTAATGTTAATTCATCCCTTTGTGCCTACTCTGTTATCAAAATGTTTGCTCTTGATTTTCCTTGACTCCCACTTCTCCACATGTTGTTCCTCCATTCTAACTCCAGTTCCGTTCCCAACCACCTTTTCCCAAATAGACTCCATCACACAAGCAAACCGAAAACGTGAAATAACATTCCTTTGTAGCACCCTACTATTCATTGCGAATTTCAATTAACAAGGCTCCATCAACGTTAACTCTGCACATACTTCGTTCCTGGAATAAGGAATATAAAATCTGGGCCAAAGGAAAAGTACTGGGACCTATGAAGTCATACAGCACTGAAAGGGCAACTGGAAATGAAAGGTTTCAAAGGTGGAACAGGAGGAAAACCTCGCAGTTGCATTAAGAAACGATTATTAGGAGAGGGTTAAAGTAAGATGGAAGAAAGGGAGTATAATAGGAGGTATAGAACAAGGAATGAAAGGAGTTGCAGCTAGGGGCCGAAGGGCCAAGCAAAGAACCTTAAGTCATACCCACAGTGTATCACAGGAGGTCCACTGACAGCACTACTCCCTACTTCGTTCTCGGAAACTGTCAGTTAGCTGCACATAATCTGACGGGAGTACCATAGCGACGCCAGGACGGAATTCCATGCCATGTTCTGTGGAAGCTTGTTAAAAGCCACCAGAGAGTTTATTTTTCTTTTTAAATACATGCATTGCTGTAAATATATCTTGACTCAAATATTTGATCTCTCAACCTTCTGCCTGTTCTAAAACAAGCTTGTTCTACCTCTAAGCTTTATATGATTTTCTTTCTACATCCTACTAAGAATTAGCATGTTGAACAGTTTCGTCAAAACAGACGGTATCAACAGCACGTGCCTCCGTAGTCCCAAATCATCGCACTTTGTTTCCAAATGCCATTATTCTGCAGAACACTCCAACAGTGCATCAGGTGTGATTTAAATAATGTCAGCGGTGACTTCCCCAATAAAGTAAATCTTAAACATAACAAAAAAAGAAAGCTCTCATAAGCTGTGAACAAAACACTGCGATAAAGAAAGAACTCGAGACAGACCAAAAACCAACACCAAACTAGGTTGAGGATCTTCCACAGAATCCTTTTATCTCAGACTCAGTCGTGTGACCTTTTCCACCTCACTCTACAGGGTGATTGGAATCAGTCGGAAGAGAACTAGAAATTCTTCAGACTCCTTTGGAAAGACCAAGAGTAGATGAAAGTGACTGGTAAATTCTCACGTAGAAACTTTTATAAAGGAAAACACAGCTTAAGGAGAAATGTAGAGCGCTTTTCCTTTCACGTCGAAATTTTGCATTTATATGAAAACGATGAAAAAAGGTTCGTTCATTTTCATTTAGTTTCAGAATCCATAATATTCTACGTAACGTTCGTCACTTCTGCTATCTATAGCCACTAAAGATAATGAATCGGTAAACAAAGAGGTACAACATCGGCAGGTATTAAAAGTAATACAAATCCAAATATCAATAGCAACACCTAAACAATGAGCTATGCAATATCGATTAATGTATTTGTAAACCTGTGACAACACACACACACACACAACGGCTATCAAATTCTGCCTTTATTTACTCACAGATCATTCCTTGAATTAAACCCATGAGTTACTAAAGCTAGCAAATGTCAAGTCCATTCCATTCTAGAGTCTACACCTTTGTTAACAAATACAAAACGCGTACAGAAAGAACAAGACACTTAACAGAGAATATCTACGCCGACACTAACTCCGGTGAGCTCATGTTATTATCAAACTCTGGAGGTTTTTCAAATTTATGTAGCCAGATAATGAGACCAGACACATTGCAGCATTCAACTCCGCTAGACTTTGTTAGGGAATTGAATTACGAGACAAGGAAGGACTTGGCCAAGATTAACACTCTCCCATTTGCTTCAATGTTGAAACACTTTAAATTGGCTCGGTTGTCATGGTGACAAATTGTCAAATTTTTATACTGTCCACAAAAGAGGGTTATATGGGTCATCCAATTAATATTTTTACCAACGTTCGTCAAATATTTGGGAAATATCCTGCAAACGAACGCGCGCACGCACGCACGCACACACACACACACACAAGGACAGCGGTGGAAAATAACCTCTTTGCCTAAGATCTTTAATGAATTTCTCTCAAAGTATCATGGAAACGATTGACTGTCGTTACTACGACCATAATAATACGCCCTCAAAAATTACTAAAGGAAAATATGAATCAGAAAAGACTAAAAATATCCTTGTAAGCAGCTCGCTAGGTATATAAAGAATGTTGATCAAAGGGCATCGGTATCATATTGATATCCGATGTCAGAAGGAATCAGAAGGAATTAGAAGGACATTATTTCGTAGAATATAGTCAATGATGTTTTTACTTGTTATACCTTCTAACAAAAAGATATGAAACAATGTGGACGCACAGTTGACTACGAATAATAATTCCGGAAAAATATTACCATTTAAACACGAGAGCTACAACGGTATGAAACAGCAAGACATATCTCTCAATTCACATTAATAAACCTATACAGTAGTTGACACTCAAGGAAAAGACTTCGAAATGACGGCGGTGAAATGGAAACGTCCACAGGTTTTCGTATCCACTTTTCCATTCCTTTATTCTGCTCTACCTTACCCACACTTTCAAAACAATACGTATGAATAAAGGCGCGTGGGTTTCATGGGAGAGCTTGTTTAGCTACATTTAGCTTTCTGTATCTATCTATATTCATAGTCAACTGTCAACTTTTTATTCATTAACTACTTCATTATGGATTTCCCGCGTGGCTACTTAAACTCTTGTGAAAGAATTTGGATATCAATAAAGCTTTCACAGATCCTTACTTATTGTAAAATCATCATAAGTTAAAAGGAAATTAGCCCAACAAGGATACAAAACATGAATTCATACTACGGTTACATAACAATTGAAAATTAACAAAGCGAGTATGACAACTTTTAAATACTTGACTAAAGTTCTTTAAAACTTCGTCTCATTTAATCACTTGCACAAAACATAACCAGTTTTCGTAATCAACGATCATAATTGATTATATGATAAAATCACATCAAATCCAACCAATAAGCAAGGAAAAATAACATTACTTACTATAGTTCACAAATATTCTGAGCAGCTGTAACTATCTTTTTAATACTGGACGTTTCTGGTTTTGATCTATGAAAACTATCTATTCTTCACGTATTCTCAAAGCCTTTTCCTAAGAATTTTCAAAATCTACGAGTATAATGACTTTAAAACTTAGAAAATTCTAGTTTAATCCACAATATCAAGAACAAAGCTAACTTCTACATGTGTGCCCTTACCCTAATCAGACTACGAGAAAATATAAGCCAACGATAGAAAAAAAAAAACTGGATTAACCAGTGTCACACAGTCATTTCTCTTTTCTGAGAAGTGTAAGACACAAAATATTCAGGAATAAAGACATCATATTACCAACATATGATTAAAAAGAAAGTTCCTCTATACCTAAAGTCTTGTGAGACGCTCCCCAATAATAAGATAATAAAATAAAGAAAAAAAATCTCCACGCACGGACAAGGCATCCAGTACTTGTTCAACGGCATTATCAGGAAACATAAACACAAACATGCTATAAAGATAAAAATAATAATTAACTGTGTATGGACAAACATGTGTACATAATACATTACATACAAAAAATTTAAGACTGGAAGCTTTGTAAATGGGACAAAAACACAATGAACTCCATGAATGAATATTTAATCCTCCGCCTCATGTAATAATAAAATGGTCTGACGATGTTTCTAAAATGCGGTTTTATATGCACAGAACTCTCACTCATTACTGTGACCAAAAAATAAATAAATAAATAAAAGCCATTCACTATGGAAACAAGTCATGATTTACATCGTCTTGAGTATTTTCCCTTAAATTAGACTTTACTGGAAAAAGAGAAAATATACCAACCAATGGGTTTTTCAGTGATGGCGCAATTTCTTCATATTCATATAAGAATAACATCGAAAGCTATATTAGGAAGACTAATTTCATACTAAAATTATTTTACTTTGATGGTAATAAACGCATTAAAGTTACCATTTACAGATAAATGAAATATACCACGTACAGATAAATTATTTATTTCAGCAAGCTTAAAAAAACAATTGACTGTCAGGTATCCGAGGAAAATTTGCCTCTTCGTCAAATCTGATTACCTTCGCTAGGTGTCACGGGAGAATATAAATATCATCAATGTTCTTATTCAATGCTCAGGATGAAGAGAAAAAAGAGAATAAAAGATAAAAAGAAAGAATAAAAGATAAGAATCGGGAAGTCATAAATATGATATACTATAACACGATTTAAACTTTTGCATAATATAAACAACACAATGCAAAAGCAAAGAAACGTGATTAGCAAACATAAAATTTTCCCAGTAATTAAAAAACTGACGAAAGAGAACGAAGGGTGCCGGCCCCCCCCCCCCACCCCCCTGTAGCCAAGAAAGGAATTAAACAACTACCCCTAAAGGTCGCCCCTTCCACGAGCAACGCTTGAGATATCTGGGAATAATTCGATTACGAAGAACCGAACTGCCAGTATGTTCTTAATTGCATTACGAGGCGTTGAAGAACGGCACTTCTACATTAAAATAATCGCATTCCGTTCTTATTCACTAGTATGAAAAGGAAACCAAAAATACACAGCCAAAATCCGTATCACTTAGAAAAAGAAGAAATAAATTTATTCTCATGGCAGCAAATCATTATTATGAAATAGCAAATCATTATTATGAAATTAAAGTAAAAAATTAAAAAAACATCGTAAAGAAAATCCGTCATCACCTAACCAGACTCCGAGTCATAACAACCAGGAACGGATACAAACTCTTCATTGACTTCCAATCAAACAAACTCCTGTATTTACGCTACGCTTGCTAATTAAGACATTACGAGAAAATATGTAAAGACAGTAAATGGCGAAAAAACCCTGATAATGAGGCGATTAACAATTCATTCTTGGAAGTCTTAGCATAGCAAGGCCGTCCAATTCAACGCTTCAATGACTGGAAATTCCGAATAGTTTAACCCCTTCCCGATAAGGACCCTCCACAGAGTCAAATTCTTGAAAGAAGAATTAATTTGGGAAAGTTCACATACTTAGCAGAAAAATGCTCCAATGACGATTTATGGAATAGCATGGAGATTTCAAAAATGAAATCATGATAAAACTTCTCTAATAAATACACTTCAGAATCTCCGGAAGAAATATAATGAAAGCTAGAAATTATTTTTTTTCTGCGGCTGTTAGAATTTCAAGAACATTTGAAAACTAAACATGAAATATTGATGCTAAACTATCAACTATTACATAACTTGGCTTTGGACACAGAAAGGGAAATCAACTAAATATCTATTCGCAACACATACATGTCAAGAGATTCATTTAATCTTTGAAAAATATGGGCAGATACTTGGATATTCCCTAACTGCCTTCACATGTCGATTTTACATGACAATTAACATTGCAAAAAAAAAAAAATAATAATAAAACTATGAAATCAGGCTGTTAGACTACCATACAAACTAATCCAATCAAAGACTGCGGGGCCATGATTGAGTAAATGAAGTAGAAGGCATAAATTGCTTACAAAACTTTTACAATCTGGAAGAATGCTCACGGAAACATTTGGCCGAAATTCACGACAGAACATGACACTTTTGACTTACGTCGCAGGAGTCTTAACATGGTAAGTATCATATTTTTGTAATAAGCTATTACTAAAAAAAAAAAAAAAAAAAAATAGACTATTGGTTTTCTATGCAGATTTAGTTTGTATATGATCAATATTCTGCATTAAAAGTAACATTTTTCATTTACGGAAAGGAAAGAACGTTTTCCGTTCTCTAACCCCATAATTCCAGCGATAACAACTTACCTGGATATCAACATTCTTCTTTCACACACCAGCGCACAGAAATACACAGACATTGCGAATATTATATTATTACTATATATATATATATATCTATATAATATATATTATTTATAGATATATATATATATATATATATATATTATATATATATATATATATATATTATATATATATATTTGTAATGGCATTTAGTCTCTTGTACATAAAACGACTTTTTAGACAAGCAGGTACCATGTACAAAATATCACTTGATATTCGCATTCGATTTACCCTGGGAATAACTTATACCCAGAGAATTATCTTGGAAGTGTACATATGTCTAAGACAAGATTCAAACCTGTGCATTGTTGTTTAGATCCAGTGATAGACCAGTTGACATATCTACCCAGCCATCAACAAAGTTAAGAACTTATTTCGACTCTACTGTACACATTCCTCTTGAATTCGGTCCGATTATAATCATTTGGGTGCAAGTTGCTCCAGAGATAAAACGAATTCAACATTACTTTTATATGTATATATATATGTGTGTATACTTAGATATATCTATCTATCTATCTATCTATCTATTCTATATATGTATATATATATATATATATATATATATATATATATATATATATAATCAAATTTAATTCTCTAAATATATAACAATTAATCAAAACCATTTGGAAACCACACACACACACAACAATGTGTACTTCGTATGCGATACCGTGGCCTGTTCCCTTCTCCTATGTGACCAAACCTGTGCTCATGGCAGATATGGAAATCCCTTTCACCAGAGCCGTTCAAACCTTTGTTGTTCATTGGCTATTGTTCTGTTCATTGTTCCAAAGATGCAGGAGTCTACTTTTCAATATCTGTCAATTTCTGGTACACTGACTTTACTCCATAACATCCCTCTGTGCCTTATACTATTCTTCTGGTGTGATCATGACACTTTTTGCAAGGATTTAAAAGAAAGTAAAATAATAATACATATTATTTCTATTGTCGTTTTGATTTCATTCAGTTTGACTTTGGCTTACAGATACGCTTTTCCCTTGTCAACAATAAACTTGATTTAACAGTGGTTCTTTGCCAACTAAAGTGATCCTATTACAGCTCACAGGTTTCTGTCACTGACGTTTCTCAGAGGAAACAGGCCAGACGCCTTCACCTGAGAAAAGCAATGCATCAAAGAGGAAACAAACTCAGAAATAATAATCGAATCAAAACTCTTCTAGTGAGAGATAAAATGTTTAAGTCAAGGAATGCTAATATTTACCAAATGTCGATAAGAAAAAAAAAAAAGTAAACTGTCTCCAAAGAACTGTTATCATTTTACCTTACGATATGAAAAAAAAAAAAAAACTACCGTTGAAAAGTCTGACGCATATTTATAGTCTAAAGCTCTTAAGATTGAAAACCATATGTAGAACGCAATCTGTCTTCTTTGGAGAACCCAAATTTTACCAAGTTTTCCCATTCATCCCAAAACTTTTTCTCGGCAGAGAGAGAGAGAGAGAGAGAGAGAGAGAGAGAGAGAGAGAGAGAGAGAGAGAGAGCACCTCCACTGAGTGGGTGTCGTTATTTATCTGTTGTACAGTTCAATGATTTTTGCACACAGCAACATGATTAGCTAACGTGAACTTGAGTAACATGAATAAGCGTGCGTAGATCTGGTAGTAAAATAAAGTTTTTCCAAAACTGTTCATTAGCATTAGCCTACTCTGTATCTTCCTGCTAATTTCAAATTCCATACTTTGAATTCCTCATGCATTTTGAAATCTATACTTCTCTCTCTCTCTCTCTCTCTCTATCTCTCTCTCTCTCTCTCTCTCTCTCTCTCTCTCTCTCTATACAGACTATCCTCAAATTATTCTTCAGCCCTTTCCTGGAAAAAGAACAAGATATTACACAAACCTTAAAAATATCGTCCTCGTAACGAGACTACCAGATACGTTGCATAGGAAATAAAAATCATTCTGAAACCTTTACAAAAGTAGTCCGAAAAATTTAATTCAAGATACCTTCCTTTCTACGAAAAGCTCTGAGGCTTTGAAGCATTTTTTAAATCTTGCACAGGCTCTTCATCAAAGAAAGTCACATCCGCGCAACAATATAAGTGAGAGCCATAAACTTAATCTTTTCATTCTTTTTGGTAAAAAAGCCGTTTCTTCTTATTGACTTTTTCTGATCCGTCTGCAAGGAGTTTTCTCTACGTTTATCCGACGTTAAAATCGATATGACGAATAAATATGATTTTCATTTTTTCTTAAGCTCTTGGATCTTCGTTGTGAGATCATTAAGATTTTATGAAGTACAAAACCAGTAGAACACAAACTGTCATTTATGAAAGCTAGTTGAAACTTGCACGGCTCAAAGGAATGGTTGAAGGTTACTCCTGTGAAACTGAGATCAAAGGAACCATAATATGTTCGTCATGAAAGCTGATCACCCTCAACGCTACTTTGACATCCACACCTATTACATTTCGCATGAGAGATGCCCTGATGGTCTTAAAGAAAGGGAAATAGTGTAAATGGGTAAGAAAAACTGTTTATTCCCATTAATTTCCTCTATCCAAACTGATTTTAGAACCGATTAAACGTCAAAAGAGGGCTAATTACTCAAATCAATTTTCATTATCTGAATAAAACGCTAATGAAAAAAAATGTAGTCAATATATAATCCCCTCAGCAGCGGTTTTAATTTCTTACCAAAACATAAAGAGACAAAAAGTCCTTAGAAAAGTCCCCATCATATAGTGGTACCCAGAGCAAACCTCGGTCACTCCCAAGATCAGCTAGTTACTTTGTCACATTGATAACGTACGACTCTCCAGGCCAAGAGGAACACTCAACTTCCGAATGAAGAAGTTTCGAGTAAACACTGAAACTCCCAACGGGATTCCGCGGCATTTGCAGCCCTTTGATAACAACGTCTTTATTGCCCAGTGAACTAAATCTAACAGTCCGGGCGGGCCTGTTCCTTTAATCGTAGTCACGGGCAGGAAGTTCCATGCGGAATCTTCAGGTTTGCTTGTGTTTGTAGTCAGGTATTTTCTTGCTTAATTTCTTACAGATAATACACACACGCATTTCTACTTATGTATATAATACATGCATGGCTACAATACACACATATACACAACACACATTATACACGCACAAGTGGATATACTGAAAGTATATCTGTCAAGTCATCGTGGGACGGGGGACAAACCTTCTGACTGTAAAACGGTATTAACTGAAATAGCATCCACGAGTACTAATCAATTCGCGCCACCTTTGAACAAACCATGTCAAATACTCTTCGCAAGGACACCAGATAGGGACTGGGACGCAGATGGGGCGTCATTATCCGTCCAATTAGTGCCTCGAACAGTGATGTGGCCAAAGGAGTGCGGGGTCGTGCATTACCAGGGTGTAACGGAATTGCAATAAAATGCCACTAACGTGTTTTCCTACGAACGACCTTTTTCAGTTTCTGGAGTAATGGAATCCAGCGGTTTCTGTTTAAGGATGCCCCGGGTCCCGGAAATCGAGCAAAATCTTCCCCTTTGACATCTCAAGAGACATTCGCGATATTTCTGTTTCCTCACTAACATTTGTAGAAGACCATTTCACAGCTTCCCGAAACTTCTTCGACGTGTTCACAAGAAAATACCACTAGAAAAATACGAAATATTTGTCAATCATGCAATATGTATTACTCTGGTGATGTAAAAGTATCACAGTTCTCTTAAAAGTTTCGGAAAACATTGTGAGCAGAAGAAGAAAGGCTCTGCACATTCTTAATAAAAACATTAAAATGGAAGATTAAGAGAATGATCAAAATATTTCTGATAGGATCAGCATAAAATAAAATTAAGCAAGAACCTCGTTGCCAAAAAAACTTCACACTACTGAGACCATATAATATGATAACGAAGCCAACTGGTTAGAGAGACTCTCAGATGCTGTATTGTATGATAACTTTTAGGGAAAGCTGTGAAGACAAAGCAAAACTGATTCTTTTACAAAAGTTATCGGAGAGGTTTTAAATTTTACTTTCGTTAAACGAAAGTAAAACTTATTTGCACGTTTTTTCTTCTTATGCTTTGGCTAAGGAAAAGGTGGTGATGTCGGTAGGGATTTTATACAATAGTTGAAGTCAAGCGTAATGGGTACATTACACAATGGTGATTTACTTGCTATACTCTGGAATATTCTCCATTCGTTTACGCATTCGCTTGTTGCAGAGGTATAGTCTTAATTCACTGGGAGACGATTTACGGGAGAGTTGATAAGAATGAGCAAATTCAGTTTTACCCGACTGTCCACACATACATGAATAGTTCCCAGCGAATATACAACTCACTGAATACTCAAGCGAATGCAAAAGAAACTACAAAACAACCTAAGCGAATGCAAAATAAACTACAAAACAACCTAAGCGAAGAAATCAGCACTTTGTCCGAGGTAATGTGAAAAAATAAACTCCGAAGAGCGTTTATTTTTACACCAAATTTTATAAGCATTAAAACTATTCTTTCTAAATATCTGTTCCTTATCTACGCAAAGGTTTGAAACATAAATTGGCATCTTTGCCCCATCATTTCCCACCAGTTTTTGCTTTCTGATAACTTCTGCCAAGTCGCAGCCATCAATTCTGTGATAATGGTGACGGTAATGGAGGCTCGGAAAGCTCTCTTGCTTTTCCCCTCGACGCACCCTTGGCTTTATTCTTGATATCCGTCTCCTTGGGTTCCCGGGATTCCCAGTTTTGCAGTCCTCTTCCTGAGATCTTTTTATGATACCATCTTCTTTTACCTGTCCCATGGAACCTTTCCCACCCTTCTTTATGAACATCCATTTTTCTATATTTTTCGTTTCTCCAAGTCATTACATCCTACTTTACTGTGTTCAGTAATCCCATAGGACTATTTTGTTTTTCTTCAAGGAAATTCCCCAGAGATTGTGTTCTACTAGCTCTCTGTAAAAGGATCAAACGTTATAAATTTAGATAGGGATGCATCGAATATTCGAAAATTATATCTAACTATTCATTTATATATATATATATTATATATATATATATATATATACATATACATATATATATATATATATATATATATATATATATATATATATAATATACTCTTTTGTATATTCACAGTTACAAGCAAGAATTTTTTTTAAATATCAAAATATGTTCTCCAATGAAAGACCATCAGAAAAGTCTATCAAATATATCAAATTATAGACCAAAAGCTTTAGCATCCATTACATAAAAACTATTCGAATGTATAATTTTACAGAAATGTTTCAGGAGAAATGTTTTGAAACATCGGATAACCAATTTGCTTATAAAACCTTTTATAGCATAGATATGGCTGTCTTTATTAAAACAAGTTTAGTATTATTTCGTTCTAACAATACCCGTTTTTCTTTTTTACGGACCTCTCAAAACATTTTCCGATCGTATGTGCCATGAAAGAAATGAATTTTTCGGTATTTTAACGGCAGGGAAAACGTACCACTTTAATTATAACAGGCGAGACAAAGTATCACTTATATATATAATAATAATAATATTGAAAAACTGGAATGTTATCCAGAGGTTTAGAGTAAAATGGGGAAACTTCCTTTCCTCACCATCCCCAAAATAATGTGGCAATAGGCAAGTTAGCATTCTGTCTGCTTTATTATTTGCAGTTTTTATGAAGGATTTAAGCAGAAAGTATTTGAAAAACGAGAGGGAGGATGTAAATACTATAGGTGAAATCAAAATTAAACCCATTTTATATGCCGATGACATAACTTAGTTCGTCAGTAAAAGCCCTTCAAAAACAAATCGACGTGTGACCCTCCCACCCCTTGGCAGGGCCTAGCTCGCCTCCCGACCAACCCACCCCTCGGTGGGGCCCAGCCCGACTCTTGCACCCCTTCATGGGGCCTGGCCTGCCTTCTGACACTCCCACCACTCGGCGGGGCCCGGCCCGTCTCCGAACAGTCCTGCCCGCGTTCCCTACCTTCCCATCCCTCGGTGGGGCCCGGCCTGCCTCCCGACCCTCCCACACCTCGGCGGAGCCCGGACCGCCTCCCGACCCTCCCACCCTTGGCGGGGCCCGGCCCGCCTCCCGACCTCCCTCCCCTCAAAGGGGCCCGACCAGCCTCCCGACCGACCCACCGATCAGCTGGGCCTGGCCTGCCTCCCGACCGTCCCCCCCCACCCCTCGGCGGGTTCCGCCCCGCCTCCCGACACCCTCCCATCCCTCAGCGGGGCCCGAGCCCTCCTCCACTCTCCTCATCGGTAGGGCCCGGCCCGCCTCCCGACCGGACCCACCCATCGCTGGGCTGGCCCGCCCCCCCCCCCGTCCAACCCATCGGCGGGTTCCGGCCCGCCTCCCGACCCTCCCATCCCTCAGCGGGGCCCGACCCTCCCGTCCCTCCTCTCCTCTCGGTAGGGCCCGGCCCGCCTCCCGACCGCCCACCCCTCGGCGGTGCCTAGCCCGCCTCCTGACCAACCCGCCCCTCGGTGGGGCCCAGCCCAACTCTCGCACCCCTTCACGGAAACTGGCCTGCCTTCCAACATTCCCACCACTCGGCGGGGCCCGGCCGCCTTAGAAACAGTCCCACCGGCCTCTCCCTACCTTCCCAACCCTTGGTGGGACCTGGCCTGCCACCCGACCTTTCCCCCCTCGGATGGGCCTGGCCCGCCTCCCGGCCGACCCATCCCTCGGCGGGTTCCGGCCCGCCTCCCGACCCTCCCACCCCTCGGCAGGGCCCGACCCACCTCCCGACCCTACCACCCCTCGGCAGGTACCCAGCCCGCCTCCTTCACAGGGCCTGGCCTGCTTCCGACACTCCCACCAATCAGCGGGGCTGGCCTGCTTTCGAACAGTTCCGCCCCCCTCCCTACCTTACCACCCCTTCGGTCCCGGGGCCCGGCCTGCCTCCCGTCTCTCCCCCCCACTCAGCGGGCCGGCCGACCCACCCCAACCCCTGACAGCGGGACCGGCCCGGCCCGACCCTCCCACCCACTCGGGGGGCGGGGCCAGGCCTGCCTCCCGACCACCCGCCCCCCCCACCCCTCGGCGGGGCCCGGCCCGCCTCCCGACCCTGCCCCACCATAGCGGGGCCGGTCCACCTCCCAACCCTGCCACCCCTCGGCAGGGCCCGGCCCACCTCCATACCCTCCCATCCCTCGGCAGGACCCGGCCCACCTCCTGACCGACCCACCCCTCCGCGGGGCCCGGCCCGATTCTCGTATCCCTTCACGGGGCCTGGCCTGCCTTCCGACACTCCCAACAATCAGTGGGGCCTGGCCTGCTTTCAAACAGTTCTGCCCGCCTCCCTACCTTCCCACCCCTCGGTGGGGCCCACCCGGCCTGCCTCTCGACTCTCACGGCGGGCCAGCCGACCCACCCCTCAGCAGGGACTGGCCCACCTCCCGACTGACCCACCCATTGGCGTATCCTGGCCCGTCCTGCCTGACCCTCCAGGCCACTCTGGCAGGGACCAGGCACGCCTCCCGACCCTCCTACCACTCGGTTGCCCGGCGGCGCCCCTCTCCGACCCCTTTCCCACCCCTGGAGCCCAGGGGCCCGGCCTCCCGACCCGCCCAACTCCCGGCCAGGCCCCTCCCGGCCACCTCCGACCTCCCCTCCCCTTTGCAGGGCCCGGCCCACCTCCTGACCGACCCACCCCTCGGCGGGGCCCGGACCCACCTCCCGAACCGAACCCAACCCCTCGGCTGGGGCCTGGCCCGCCCACCCCCGTCCCTCCCCAACCCCTTGGGCGTGGGCACCCGGGCCACCTCCCATCCCTCCCCACCCCTCGGCGCGGCCCAGCCCGACCTGCCCAGTCCCTCCCCAACCCTCAGCAGGGCCCGGTCTGCCTTCCTCGATCCTCCCGCCCCCTCGGCGGGGCCCGACCAGCCTCCCTACCCTCTCCACCCCTCGGTGGAGCCCGGCCCGCTTCCCACCCTCCCACCCCTGAGAGAGAGAGAGAGAGAGAAAGAGAGAGAGAGAGAGAGAGAGAGAGAGAGAGAGCATCTTGTGGAGATGCTTCTATCCACTTAACACATCTGCTTAACTTTAGATTGGGAATATGCCACTGAATCCTCTTCTTGCTCCTGGGGCTTCCACGAATCCTATGGTTTTCCTCGGTCTTCAAGGAATCCTGAATTTCCTGGCTCTTCCAGGAATCCTCTGATTTTCCTGGTGCTTCGACGAATCTATAAAATATTTAAGAAAAAACATTTTAACATATCTATTTCCATATAAGTTCAATTTCCTTTAAGGATTAACAAGGTAAAGTTATTTACAATAATATGCAAATTTCAATAGCACAATAAACTTGTTCCTCAATTCCATTATCTGACTCGTCTTCGTGAGGCCAGCGCAGACTTCATCCCGATATTCCCTAAAAAAGGGACATCTGCTTCTGTAGACTCAGCGTTGTCGCCGAAACCACACTCAGTGTGGGTATACGGCTAAACGTTAGTATTGCCAATGCAATTGCATACACATAACTGGACATAGTTGTCTATCAGTAGGAAATGGATATTCGATTTGACATCAGAAATTTTGAGACATATTTAACCTTTCATTTTTTAAGGATTAAATTGTAAACAAATATATATATTTTATTTGTGGTAATTTTTTCATTATCAAAGCTTAATCTCCAAAACTGAAAGAAAAGTTATAAAGTGTTTGTGCTTTTTTTTCAAAGAAAGATGTCTCCAGTTTACAGCTGTCCTCCTCCAGGCGCCTGTATTTCTCCTGGAGGTTCTTGAGATCCCAGAGCAATTTTTCCTTCGCTGCTCCTTGCAGCTGTCGAACCTCGTCTTCCAGCTGGTCGTTTCGTTCGCCCTGGGCACCAGCCTACCTCTCCAGCGACTCGAAGCGACGATCTCGTTCCTCCAGCTTGGATGTCAGCTCGTTCCTCTTGAGTTCCGCGCTTGAAGTTCACACTGGAGTCAACACTTTTTCCTTCGAGAGGTCTTCCACTTCCTTCTGCATGCGCTGGAACCTGACCTCAAGGATTTCTCTCGAATTCACTGCTCTGTCGTGTCATTTTATTCCTGAATGAGCCTCCCATCTGGGTACTGCTCCAGTCTTGAGCTGTAGGTCTTTCTCCTTCTGTCATAGGAGTTTCTCATGTCTCTGAAGCTTATTTTATCACATCAGCTGCAGATTTTCTTCTGTGATCTTGAGGAGCTTGTCTTCCAGCTCTTGTTTCTCCCTCTCCTCTTTATCGTTCTCCTTCAGAAACAACGTTTCAGCTTCAAGCGGGTGGGCCCTGTCTTGCCAGGGATGATGTTGCAACACCTCACCAGTAATCTGTCTGTATCACACGAGTTCTTCCTTGTCCCCCACCTATTGCATACTTTTATAGTAGCCGAGATTTATCCCGTTCAAGTTCACCTGGTGTTTTCTCTGGAACTGGATGGTGTCTCGCAAGGCCGCGTAAAATTAATGTCTCGTTCAGTTACTTTTCCTTTATCGGTTCTTCGGGTCATCATCAGACATCCTAAACCTGACC